>NC_134360.1:248573649-248681149 GCF_048569485.1 Anomaloglossus baeobatrachus | reverse complement strand
CGGACGTCACAAGCAGAGCTACAAGCCCAGGGAGGACAGACTGTGCCAACACTGTGACCTGGAGGCCCTGGAGGATGAAACCCACTTCCTGCTACACTGCACCAAGTACTCAGCAGTGAGGGACACTCACTTCAGGAGACTCTCCCATCTCTTCCCGGATTTCAGCTCCATGAAGGAGGAAGAGAAAATATATATCCTGCTGGGGGAAGAAGAGAGCGCAGTGGAGATAGCAGCGCAGTATGTGAGCGAATGCCATAGACTTCGAGAAAGAGAACTATGATAAGTCATGGACTTCCATAGCCCCCCATCCCAGATGTGGCCCCCCCAATCCCCACCCTGGATATGTCCCATCCACCGTTACCACAGTCCCACCGTGGATATGCCCCATCATAAGCCATGGACTTCCATAGCCCCCATCCTAGAAGTGCCCCCACAGTCCCCACCCTGGATAAGCCCCATCCATCCTTCCTACAGTCCCCACCCACCATCCCCACAGCCCCAGCCCCTAATGTACACTTGCTTTGGCAAAACTAATTTGTATTTGGTCCTGCCAATAAAGCTTATTTGATTTGATTTGATTTGATTTGATAGAGAGATAGATAGATAGATACATAGATAGATAATAGATAGAGGGATAGATAGATGGATAGATAGATAATGGATAGATAGATAGATAGATAGATAGAGGGATAGATAGATAGATAGAGGGATAGATAGATAGAGGGATAGATAGATAATAAATAGAGAGATAGATAGAGGGATAGATAGATAGATAATAGATAGATAGAGGGATAGATAGATAGATAGAGGGATAGATAGATAGAGGGATAGATAGATAGATAGATAGAGGGATAGAGGGATAGATAGATAGATAGATAGAGGGATAGATAGATAGATAGATAGATAGATAGATAGATAGATAGATAGATAGATAGATAGAGGGATAGAGAGATAGATAGAGGGATTGATAGATAGATAGATAGATAGATAGATAGATAGATAGATAGATAGAGGGATAGATAGATAGATAGATAGAGGGATAGATAGATAGATAGATAGATAGATAGATAGATAGAGGGATGGATAGATAGATAGAGGGATAGATAGAGGGATAGATAGATAGATAGATAGATAGAGGGATAGATAGATAGATAGATAGAGGGATAGATAGATAGAGGGATAGATAGATAGATAGATAGATAGATAGATAGATAGATAGATAGATAGATAGATAGATAGATAGAGGGATAGATAGATAGATAGATAGAGGGATAGATAGATAGAGGGATAGATAGATAGATAGATAGATAGATAGAAAGATAGATAGATAGATAGATAGAGGGATAGATAGATAGATAGAGGGATAGATAGAGGGATAGATAGAGGGATAGATAGATAGATAGATAGATAGATAGATAGATAGATAGATAGATAGATAGATAGAGGGATAGATAGATAGATAGATAGATAGATAGATAGATAGATAGATAGATAGATAGATAGATAGATAGAGGGATAGATAGATAGATAGATAGATAGAGGGATAGATAGATAGAGGGATAGATAGATAGAGGGATAGATAGATAGATAGAGGGATAGATAAATAGATAATAGATAGATAGAGGGATAGATAGATAGATAGATAGATAGATAGATAGATAGATAGATAGAGAGATAGATAGATGGATAGATAGAGGGATAGAGAGATAGATAGATAGATAGATAGATAGATAGATAGATAGAGAGATAGATAGATAGATAGATAGATAGATAGATAGAGGGATAGATAGATAGATAGATAGATAGATAGATAGATAGATAGATAGATAGATAGATAGATAGATAGATAGATAGATAGATAGATAGAGGGATAGATAGAGGGATAGATAGATAGATAGATAGATAGATGGATAGATAGAGGGATAGATAGATAGATAGATAGATAGATAGATAGATAGATAGATAGATAGATAGATAGATAGATAGAGGGATAGATAGATAGCTAGATAGATAGATAGATAGAGGGGATAGATAGATAGAGGGATAGATAGAGGGATAGATAGATAGTCACCCCACAAACGCACCTGTCAGACCACAGCCAACTTCTCCTGTACATAAAATCTACAGAGAAACCATCCACACAAAAGCCACAGCAGAGCAGCCTCTACAAGCGACCTCCATCCTATAAATGGTCCAAGACGTCAGAAATAAAATATAAAGAGGCTCCCAACAGACCGGAATTACAGGAGATGCTCCACAACTTCTACAGCTACAAGTATAAGTCAAACCCAGAAGGAGTGAATCAAGCTGCAAAAGACCTCAACAAAATATTCCACACCATGGCCAAATTGTCCGACCTCAAACAAGTCAACTACAAGAGGCCAAAAGAAAAGCAGATCAATGGTTGGTTTGACAAAGAGTGTAAAGCCGTTCGAAAGACCCTGAGAACAGCCTCAAACAATAAACACAGAGACCCCAACAACCCAGACCTGAGGGAAGCCTATGACACCATACAAAAGCAGTACAAAACCATCCTCAGGAGGAAGAAGCAGAGCTACATCTCTACCAAACTTAGCCAACTCCAAGACGCCCTCCAAGACAACTCCTTCTGGGAAATATGGAACCACATGGACACAAAGAGCAAGAAAAAGAATGACACCCATATCCAAAATGGCAACATCTGGCTCCAGTACTTCAGAGACCTCTACAAAGACATCCCAAAAGAAGGACTAAGCCAAGAGCAGGAAAACATAACATCAAAACTAAAGGCAATGGAAGAGAAAATCAAAAACTTCCAAAACCCACTGGACACACCAATTACATTACAGGAAGTTGCAGAGAAAATCACTTCCATAAAGTGTAAAAAATCTAGTGGTCTGGATGGAATCCCCCCAGAGATGTTGAAGTACAGCCCACCAGAAATTCAAGCTGCAATGGTTAAACTGTTCAACATTGTGCTGAGTGCTGGTTACTTCCCTCGTACCTGGAACCAAGGACTCATTACACCGATCCACAAGAGTGGGGACAGGTATGACCCTGCCAACTACAGAGGCATATGTGTCAGCAGTAACTTGGGAAAACTGTTCAACAGCATCCTAAACAAAAGGATCATCAGTTTCCTTACCGAGCACAATGTCTTGAGCAAAAGCCAAGCAGGGTTCGTGCCAAACCACCGCACCACGGACCACATCTACACCCTGCACAGTCTCATTCAGAGCCACGTCCACAACACAAAGCATGGGAAGATATACGCCTGCTTTGTAGACTTTAAAAAGGCCTTTGACTCAGTGTGGCACCCGGGCTTGTTCTTAAAAATGCTGGAAAGCGGAATAGGAGGAAAGACCTATGATGTCATCAAAAGCTCCTACACCGAGAACCTCTGCAGCGTGAGTGTGAACGGTAGAAGAACGGCTTATTTCCAGCAGAGCCGAGGAGTCAGACAGGGCTGCAGCCTAAGTCCAACGCTCTTCAATATTTACATCAATGAGCGGCTACTGCTCTAGAATCTTCACCTGCTCCAGGTCTCACACTCCATGATGCCCAGGTGAAATTCTTGCTCTATGCAGATGACCTACTGCTGGTGTCACCAACCGAGAAAGGTCTCCAAGACAACCTACAAATCTTGGAGAAATTCAGCTCCACATGGGCACTACCGATCAATCTAAAGAAAACCAACATCATGGTGTTCCAGAAGAGAAAAAGAAGATTTGACCAGCATCCTTCATTTGTCGTAAACGGCTACACTCTAACAGGAACAGACAAATACACCTACTTGGGCCTGGAAATTCACCAATCAGGGAGCTTCAAACAAGCCATAGAGACCCTGAAAAACAAGGCCTGCAAAACCTTTTATGCCATCCGAAGGACATTGTATCATCTGAAGCCACCAGTGAGGGTCTGGCTAAAAATCTTCGATTCCATCATTGCCCCAATCCTCCTGTACGGCAGCGAAGTCTGGGGCCCTCACACTTACCCAGATTGGTCAAGGTGGGATTCCAGCCCAACAGAAATATTCCACCTGGAATTCTGTAAGCACCTTCTCCAGGTCCATCGAAGCACCTCCAACAGTGCCTGTCGAGCTGAGCTGGGCAGATTCCCTCTACACCTAGCAGCTCTGAAGAGGTCACTATCATTTCAGGCTCACCTACAGAGTAGCAATCCAAACTCCCATCACCACAAAGCTCTGATATATATACGTGGGCCAGATGAACCAGGACCCCGGGCACAGCCCTCCCAAACCCAACTGGACAAAATAACCAATCACAGCAGCCTGACAAGAACCAGAATCAGGAAGATGGTAGACGAGGGCCAGGAGAGGTATGTCAGTGACTGGAGGACCGACATCAACACCTCACAGAAACTGACCACGTACCAGAGACTACAGAGAGACTACAGACTGGCCCCGTATCTGGAGAAAATCCCGGACCCCAGAGACCGCAGGACCCTGAGCCGATATAGACTCAGTGCCCACAGTCTAGCCATCGAATCCGGCCGACACAAGCAGAGCTACAAGCCCAGGGAGGACAGACTGTGCCAACACTGTGACCTGGAGGCCGTGGAGGATGAAACCCACCTCCTGCTACACTGCACCAAGTACTCAGCAGTGAGGGACACTCACTTCAGGAGACTCTCCCATCTCTTCCCGGATTTCAGCTCCATGAAGGAGGAAGAGAAAATATATATCCTGCTGGGGGAAGAAGAGAGCGCAGTGGAGATAGCAGCGCAGTATGTGAGCGAATGCCATAGACTTCGAGAAAGAGAACTATGATAAGTCATGGACTTCCATAGCCCCCCATCCCAGATGTGGCCCCCCCAATCCCCACCCTGGATATGTCCCATCCACCGTTACCACAGTCCCACCGTGGATATGCCCCATCATAAGCCATGGACTTCCATAGCCCCCATCCTAGAAGTGCCCCCACAGTCCCCACCCTGGATATGCCCCATCCATCCTTCCTACAGTCCCCACCCACCATCCCCACAGCCCCAGCCCCTAATGTACACTTGCTTTGGCAAAACTAATTTGTATTTGGTCCTGCCAATAAAGCTCATTTGATTTGATTTGATAGAGGGATAGATAGATAGATAGATAGATAGATAGATAGATAGATAGAGGGGATAGATAGATAGATAGATAGATAGATAGATAGATAGATAGAGGGATAGATAGATAGATAGAGGGATTGATAGAGGGATTGATAGATAGATAGATAGAGGCATAGATAGAGGGATAGATAGATAGATAGAGGGATAGATAGATAGATAGATAGATAGATAGATAGATAGATAGATAGATAGATAGATAGATAGATAGATAGATAGATAGATAGATAGATAGATAGATAGAGGGATAGATAGATAGAGGGATAGATAGATAGATAGATAGAGGGGATAGATAGATAGATAGATAGATAGATAGATAGATAGATAGATAGATAGATAGATAGATAGATAGATAGATAGATAGATAGATAGAGGGATAGATAGATAGATAGATAGATAGATAGAGGGATAGATAGATAGAGGGATTGATAGAGGGATTGATAGATAGATAGATAGAGGCATAGATAGAGGGATAGATAGATAGATAGATAGATAGAGGGATAGATAGATAGATAGATAGATAGATAGAGGGATAGATAGATAGCTAGATAGATAGATAGATAGATAGATAGATAGATAGATAGATAGATAGATAGATAGAGGCATAGATAGATAGATAGAGGCATAGATAGATAGATAGATAGATAGATAGATAGATAGATAGATAGATAGATAGATAGAGGGATAGATAGATAGATAGAGGGATAGATAGATAGATAGAGGGATAGATAGATAGATAGATAGATAGATAGATAGATAGATAGATAGAGGGATAGATAGATAGATAGATAGATAGATAGATAGATAGATAGATAGATAGATAGATAGATAGATAGATAGATAGAGGGATAGATAGAGGGATAGATAGAGGGATAGATAGAGGGATAGATAGATAGATAGATAGATAGATAGATAGATAGATAGATAGATAGAGGGATAGATAGATAGATAGATAGAGGGATTGATAGAGGGATTGATAGATAGATAGATAGAGGCATAGATAGAGGGATAGATAGATAGATAGATAGATAGATAGAGGGATAGATAGATAGATAGATAGATAGATAGATAGATAGATAGATAGATAGATAGATAGATAGATAGATAGATAGAGGGATAGATAGAGGGATAGATAGAGGGATAGATAGATAGATAGATAGATAGATAGATAGATAGATAGATAGATAGATAGATAGATAGATAGATAGATAGATAGATAGATAGATAGAGGCATAGATAGATAGATAGATAGATAGATAGATAGATAGATAGATAGATAGATAGATAGAGGGATAGATAGATAGATAGAGGGATAGATAGATAGATAGAGGGATAGATAGATAGATAGATAGATAGATAGATAGATAGATAGATAGATAGATAGATAGAGGGATAGATAGATAGATAGATAGATAGATAGATAGATAGATAGATAGATAGATAGATAGATAGATAGATAGATAGATAGAGGGATAGATAGAGGGATAGATAGAGGGATAGATAGAGGGATAGATAGATAGATAGATAGATAGATAGATAGATAGATAGATAGATAGATAGATAGATAGATAGATAGATAGAGGGATAGATAGATAGATAGATAGAGGGATAGATAGAGGGATAGATAGATAGATGTAGACACACACGTGTTACACACAGGGTTTGGAGAGTTATGTTGATGTTCCAGAATGTAAAATGACTATATTTCAATAAATGTTGATTATTTTTTTTTGTTCAAGAATAAATGTGGATTGTTGTTAAATAAGCCCTAGAGCTTCTTATGGAGCAAAAAAAAATAATATAAAACCCTGCCTTATTTTTGGGGAATCACAATCTACATGTCTAAAGCCCGCTTTACACGCTGCAATGTATCTTACAATGTGTCGGCGGGGTCACGTCATAAGTGACGCACATCCGGCATTGTAAGTACATTGCAGTGTGTGACAGGTACGTGCGATTGCAATTGAAGGTTAAAACGTTCATCACATACACATCGTACCTGTCTCTAGAATTGCACGTCAGATTGTTCATCGTACCCGGGGTAGCGCACATCGCAGTGTGTGACACCGCGGGAACAATGAACAGATCTTACCTGCGTCCTGCGGCTCCCGGTCCACAATGCGGAAGGAAGGAGGTGGGCGGGATGTTTACTGCCCGCTCATCTCCGCCCCTCCGCTTCTATTGGCCGGCTGCCGCGTGACTTCGATGTGATGCCGAACGTCCCTCCCACTCCAGGAAGTGGACGTTCGCCGCCCACATCAAGGACGTATGGACGGGTAAGCACGTGTGAGGGGGGTTAACAGTTTGTGCAGCATGTTCAACAAATTGAACGTGCTGCACATGTAACGGGGTGCCAGGGGTGCCTCGGGGGTTGTAGTCGTGGCCCCATTTTCTATCAGGCTTACCCCTGGCTCCGCTGTCACTTTTGGGACAGGAGATGGCTTGGTGGGGCAGATAACGCCGTCAGATGTACAAACACTTTGCAGACGTAGATCGGTTGAACATGCAGGCATGTTTATTGTACACATCTTCATAACAGAGGCAAAAAATCAGATGACTTCACAACTTCTGCTAGGGGTAAACCTGTTCTGGACGACTCCTCTAGTGGGGATGTGCCCGGCTACTCCACTTCACCTAGGCTCCCACTCCGGCTAACACAGACTGGACCCACACCAATTCTGCTTCACCCTTGAGGACACTTCTCTTCTTTTCCTTCGCTTTCCTGTCCACTCAGCTCCACACTCTGCCCCTTCTGCTTCTTCTCTCCCGTCCCGGACTCAACTGCCTTCCACACACACTTCTCTCCCTTCCCCCTAAGCTGCCGGCTCCTCCTCCCTCCTGCACAGTTTCTATGGGGACAGCCGTCCCACCCGGGCTCTAGGGGAACACCCACTACACAGTAAAGACATTTTTATTAATAACATTAACATTAACATTACTATCTACCCCAGCGTGGGGTATCTTCAGGGGGAAAACTGCACCTCCTTGTAAGGGGTCTGCCCACCCCTTACACACATACGATGGGGGTGTGTCACATCATGTACGATATCGTATGCGAAATTGCAACGTGTAAAGCAGGCTTAAGGAGATAAGGAAGGATCAATTTGGAAGGTTATGCCTTTTGCTTGTTGGCTTGTTGCTTCAGGGTCTGAATCTAACCAAATACATAAAGGCACTCACTGTGGGTGGAAGAAAAGAGATTCCGGCAGCTAAATAGGAAAGGGTTCTTTACAGTTAGAGCAGTCAGACTGTGGAATGCGACCACAAGAGGTAGTAATGGCAGATACTAGAACAGCTTTATATCAGGGCTGGATGATTCCTCAGTGCACACAACATTGTTCGTTATAGATAATTTAGGGCCAAAAAAAATGGAGGTGAAAGGTTAAACGTGATTGATCTATGTCTTTTTTTCCGTCTATATAACTATATATTGTAATTAACAAAAACTAATATTAATACTAACATCATAGACACATACTAAGGGTATGTTCACACGTAGCATGTATCTACATGACAAATGCAGGCAATAGGCATAAAATATGCACATTTTGGGGATAAAATATTTTAATCTCAAATTGGAAAAATTGCGGCAAAAATGCTGAATAACTTGACCTTGCTAAGTTTTAATAAAAAAAAAATTGAAAACTGCATCTTGTAACTGAGACTTGATAAATCTATTACATTTTGCTGCTACTGTAAAAAAAAATTTCATAGAAAACGCTACGTGTGAACGAGCCATAACATAGTTTCATGATTTGCCCGACAATAATTAATCTGGGGGGGCTTTTTCTAATATCCAGACTCGCAGATTTTTAGGGGGGGTGAGGTCGGCCTGCAATGTATTGTGAAGCCCAGTGCACCGCCCTCCCCGGGAGATTGACAGATCATGCGCCAAACGCCGGGGAAGACGATTAATGTTCCCTTCTAAATGAAGCAGCGTGGCACTAAATAGCATGAAATAAAACTGCTGTAGGATATGAAATGATCTGTGTAATCCCCCCGGGCCGGCCATTTCCAGGATGAGCAGAGCGGCCTCTCACATTACTAAGGGCAAAAGTTCTTTTGGAGAAAAAAAAACTATAAAAAATAATAACCCTTTCAGTGCTGGAGCAATTTCTTTTCTTGGAAAAGTTTTCACAATTGAAAAAAAAAAATAAAAATCTGCAGGACTTGTTGTTCGGATTGAATAACTCAAAACTGCATTCACTTAAAACGTCGCATATTAAAAGTAAAACTTAACATGCAATTAGATGTCTGTAAACATTTTTTTGGCGTGTTCTTGTGAGGAGGTGGACTGGGTGTTGTGTTCTCAACCCATGGAGGAACCAATCACTTTATTATGATATAAAGTGTATTGTGAAGGTGATGTAATGTATAATGTGTAACAATGTAACGTGGTTATGTTGACATTAGAGCAAGAAATAGTTAAAATTATGACTAGCCCCTGGTGGGAGGGGTTAGTATAGAGGGAAAGAGACAGTTTCCTTCGATAGTCAATTAAAGCTCAGCATGTGACTATAGCAGACGCATGGTCTGAATGGCCATCAAGGCCCCATGCAGTGGGTGACCAGTGGCAGAAAGGAGGAAGAAGAATGGAACCAGGATTGCATGATCTGAAGTAACCAACCGAGATACAGAGTAAAGGGGCGCCATCCGGACCAGGGACCGAGTTTCATATCGGAGTGATCTAATGAAGGGTCATTCAAGTTAAATGGACAAAAATTTAGTAGAAAGGAAAAGGGATAATGAGGAACTGTCAATCAGGCTAGATTGGTAGAGATTCAGCAGCAGGGAGGAGGGACACTGAGCTGTCAATCAGGTTATGTGGGTAAATTTAGAGGAGTAATTATTTTGCATCCACAAGTAGGAGGGACACTGAAGACCTGGCAATCAAGCTATGATGTAAAAACTATAGGGGTAATGATTCTGCATCAGCAGGGAGGAGGGACACTGAGGACCTGCCAATCAGGCTATGATGGTAAAGCCATAGGAGTAATAATTTTGTATCAGCAGGGAGGAGGGAGACTGAGGAGCTGGCAATCAGGCTATAATGGTAAAGCTATAGGGGTACTGATTCTGCATCAGCAGGGAGGAGGGACACTGAGGAGCTGGCAATTAGGCTATAATGGTAAAGCTAAAGGGGTAATAATTCTGCATCAGCAGGGAGGAGGAACACTGAGGAGCTGGCAATCAGGCTATAATGGTAAAGCTATAAGGGTAATTCTGCATCAGCAGGGAGGAGGAACACTGAGGAGCTGGCAATCAGGCTATAATGGTAAAGCTATAGGGGTAATTCTGCATCAGCAGGGAGGAGGAACACTGAGGAGCTGGCAATTAGGCTATAATGGTAAAGCTAAAGGGGTAATAATTCTGCATCAGCAGGGAGGAGGAACACTGAGGAGCTGGCAATCAGGCTATAATGGTAAAGCTATAGGGGTAATTCTGCATCAGCAGGGAGGAGGAACACTGAGGAGCTGGCAATTAGGCTATAATGGTAAAGCTAAAATGGGTAATAATTCTGCATCAGCAGGTAGGAGGAACACTGAGAAGATGGCAATCAAGCTATAATGCTAAAGCTATAGGGGTAATTCTGCATCAGCAGGGAGGAGGGACACTGAGGAGCTGGCAATAAGGCTATGATGGTAAAGCTACAGGGGTAATAATTCTGCATCAGCAGGGAGGAGGGACACTAAGGAGGTGGCAATCAAGCTATGATGGAAAAACTATATTGGTAATGATTCTGCATCAGCAGGGAGGATGGACACTGAGAAGATGGCAATCAGGCTATAATATTAGAGCTATAGGGGTAATGATTCTGCATCAGCAGGAAGGAGGGACACTGAGGAGCTGGCAATCAGGCTATAATGGGGAAGCCATAGGGGTAATAATTCTGCATCAGCAGGGAGGATGGACACTGAGAAGATGGCAATCAGGCTATAATGGGGAAGCCATAGGGGTAATAATTCTGCATCAGCAGGTAGGAGGGACACTGAGGAGCTGTCAATCAGGCTATCAGGGTAAAGCTATAGGGGTAATAATTTTGCATCAGCAGGGAGGAGGAACACTGAGGAGCTAGAAATCAGGCTATGATGGTAAAGCTATAGGGGTAATAATTTTAAGAAACAAGATGGGACACAGAGGACCCCCTTAGACATCATTAGACAACATGTGGTCAACCCTCAATAAGCAATATGAAAAACTGAGAGTAAATAACCACTATCATAGGTTTGAAAGAATTAATTCAAACAGGGTCAGCTCAAATACAATAATATAATGTTTATTCAGTACAAAAGATATAAATTTAAAATACATATAGAGCATAATCCAAGATTACAGGTTTAGGTAAAGACAGGTAAGTAGATAAAAAGTCCAGAGCAAAAGGCAGTCAGATCTTCACCGTCACCATGGGGGATAAAAGTAAAGCCAGCCCCGGCATGTGGTAGTTAAAGTCCTAGTGGAAATGCACATGTCAGGTAATAAGAGGAGCATAGCTACTTACCCATGGTGAAGCTTAGTCAGACCAACAGCCACCGCACCCCAACGCATTTCGTGGTCTTCCTCAGGGGACTGCGACTGAGGGTAAAGCTATAGGGGTAATAATTCTGCATCAGCAGAGAGGATGAACACTGAGGAGCTGGCAATCAGGCTATAATGGTAAAGCTATAGGGGTAATAATTCTGCATCAGCAGAGAGGATGAACACTGAGGAGCTGGCAATCAGGCTATAATGGGAAAGCCATGGGGGTAATAATTCAGCATCAGCAGGGAGGAGGGACACTGAGGAGCTGGCAATCAGGCTATAATGGTAAAGCTATAGGGGTAATAATTCTGCATCAGCAGGTAGGAGGAACACTGAGGAGCTGGCAATCCGGCTTTAATGGGAAAGCCATGGGGGTAATAATTCAGCATCAGCAGGGAGGAGGGACACTGAGGAGCTGGCAATCAGGCTATAATGGTAAAGCTATAGGGGTAATAATTCTGCATCAGCAGGGAGGAGGAACACTGAGGAGCTGGCAATCAGGCTATAATGGTAAAGCTATAGGGGTAATAATTCTGCATCAGCAGGTAGGAGGAACACTGAGGAGCTGGCAATCAGGCTTTAATGGGAAAGCCATGGGGGTAATAATTCAGCATCAGCAGGGAGGAGGGACACTGAGGAGCTGGCAATCAGGCTATAATGGTAAAGCTATAGGGGTAATAATTCTGCATCAGCAGGTAGGAGGAACACTGAGGAGCTGGCAATCAGGCTATAATGCTAAAGCTATAGGGGTAATTCTGCATCAGCAGGGAGGAGGGACACTGAGGAGCTGGCAATCAGGCTCTAATAGTATAACTATAGAGGTAATGATTCCGCAGCAGCAGGGAGTAGGGACAATATGAAGCTGTCAATCTAGATGGGCAAGGATTCTGCCGCAGGGAGGAGATACTGTAAGTGGAATTGACTTTAAACTTTTAAAAAGGGTTTTAAAACCATGATAGATATGATTTTTTTACATCAGGTACATCAGTCTCATCAGGTCTAAAAGATGTATTTAAATTGCATGTAGTTTCTGAAATCTGATTGGTTTTCGGCACTAATGTTACAGTTATGGGTGGACGGCGGCCGCGTCACCACCGAAAAAATGTGATAAAGTGTAACAGTTTAATTACATATGACAATATCTGCGAGTAGAGAAATATCATGACGTGAGATGCAGCAGGTTTCTCATCCACTGTCTTGTTAGTTCGGAAACACTTTGATTTATTTAATAATATAAAGTTTTAGGTTTTGCCTAGAAGAATACTGGAATTTGCTTGTTTAATGCTCAATAATAGAAAATGTAACATATCATATCACGTACCTTTGGAAGACTAGTGAAGAGTTTACCATCTGAGAGGTCATCGACTCATCACTCACATTCATCCCTGTCCCCATTGGGGCTCACAATCTAAATGAAAACTATCCTATCAGTATGCTTTAGAGCATATGACAAGCCGCTAACCCCAAGCTGAGAACTGCATGAATAACAGTCAGCACCAATCTAAGAAGAGCTCTATGACCGGCACATGGTACCAGGGCTAGGACTTTACCACTGACACAGTCCAGTAATGGTCTGGCTCACTACATGGTGGTGCTCAGGAGAAAAAAGTAGCAATAATAAGAAAAAACTCCGGCACACAATTGTGATGAAAAATATTCTGTATATTATTTATTTTTTATTTCATGTTCAGTAGTATAACGTTTCGGCTAATGCCTTTTTCGAAACTGAAATGCGTAAAAAACAGAACAAAAAGGAACATCAGTACCATGGGTTCATATTACAATATCATATCAACATCCAATAATACACGTATGTAGAAAAACATTATTACTTAAAAGCATTTAACCTGAGTATATTATTAAATAGATCTGTTAGACCTGATGAAGCTGATGTACTTACTTTGAAAATTCAAGTCAGAATGGCTGTATACAAGTGCATCTCAATAAATTAGAATATCATAAAAAGTTAATTTATTTCAGTAATTCATTACAAAAAGTGAAACACAAATATTATATAGAGTCATTACACACAGAGGGATCTATTCCTATATATTATATAGAATCATTACACACAGAAGGATCTATTCCTATATATTATATAGTCATTACACACAGAGGGATCTATTCCTATATATTATATAGTCATTACACACAGAGGGATCTATTCCTATATATTATATACAGTCATTACACACAGAGGGATTTATTCCTATATATTATATACAGTCATTACACACAGAGGGATCTATTCCTATATATTATATAGAGTGATTACACACAGAAGGATCAATTCCTTTATATTACTGTATATAGTCCTTACACACAGAGGGATCTATTCCTATATATTATATAGTCATTACACACAGAGGGATCTATTCCTATATATTATATAGTCATTACACACAGAGGGATCTATTTCATGTGTTTATTTCTGTTAATGTTGATGATTATGGCTTACAGCCAATGAAAACCCAAAAGTCATTATCTAATAATTACCACGAAACATCTGCAAAGGCTTCCTAAGTGTTTAAAATGGTCCCTTAGTCTGGTTCAGTAGGCTACACAATCATGGGGAAGACTGCTGACTTGACAGATGTCCAAAAGGCAGTCACTGACACACTCCACAAGGATGGTAAGCCACAAAAGGTCATTGTTAAAGAAGCTGGCTGTTCACAGAGTGCTGTATCCAAGCATATTAATCGAAAAATGAGTGGGAGGAAAAAGTGTGGTAGAAAAAGGTGCACAAGCAACCGGGATAGCCACAGCCTTGATAAATTGTTAAGAAAAGGCCAATCAAAAATGTGGGGCAGATTCACAAGGAGTGGACGCTGCTGGAGTCAGTGCTTCTAGAGCCACCGCACACAGACGTATCCAGGACATGGGCTACAAGTGTCACATTCCTTGTGTCACCGCTCATGACCAATAGACAACACCAGAAGCATCTTACCTGGGCCAAGGAGAAAAAGAACTGGGCTGTTCTCAGTGTCCAAGGTGTTGTTTTCAGATGACAGTAAATTTTGCATTTCATTTGGAAATCACGGTCCCAGAGTCTGGCGGAAGAGTGGAGGCCACAATCCAAGCTGCTGAGGTCTGGTGTGAAGTATCCACCATCAGTGATGGTTTGGGGAGCCATGTCATCTGCTGGTGTAGCTCCACTGTGTTTATCAAGACCAAAGTCAGCGCAGCCGTCTACCAGGAAATTTTACAGCACTTCATGCTTCTCTCTGCCAACAAGCTGTATGGAGATGCAAATGTCATTTTCCAGCAGGACTTGGCCCCTGTCCACACTGCCAAAAGTACCAATACCTGGTTTACTAACCACAGTCTCACTGAGCTTGATTGTCCAGCAAACTTCCCTGACCTAAACCCCATAGAGAATCTATGAGAGACACCAGAGCCAACAATATAGACAAGCTGAAGGCTGCTATCAAAGCCACCTGGGCTTCCATAACACCTCAGCAGTGCCACAGGCTGATCGCCTCATGCCACATTGCCGCATTGATAGAGGAATTCATGCAAAAGGACCCGACCAAGTATTGAGGCATTTACTGTACAGACTTTTCAGTAGACGCCAACATTTCTGAGTGTAGCATCATTTTTTCAGTTGCTCTTATATAATATTCTAATTTTATGAGATAATGACTCTTGGGTTTTCATTGGCTGTAAGCCATAATCATCTACATTAACAGAAATAAAGATGTGAAATAGATCCCTCTGTGTGTAATGACTCTATATAATATATAGGAATAGATCCCTCTGTGTGTAATGACGCTATATAATATATAGGAATAGATCCCTCTGTGTGTAATGACGCCATATACTATATAGGAATAGATCCCTCTGTGTGTAATGACGCTATATAATATATAGGAATAGATCCCTCTGTGTGTAATGACTCTACGTATATAATATATAGAAATAGATCCCTCTGTGTGTGATGACTCTATATAATATATAGGAATAGATCCCTCTGTGTGTAATGACTCTATATAATATATAGGAATAGATCTCTCTGTAATGATTATAATATATAAGAATAGATCCCTCTGTAATGACTCTATATAAGATACAGGAATAGATCCCTCTGTGTGTAATGACTCTATATTATATATGAGTTTCCTTTTTGTATTGAATTACTGAAATAAAGTAACTTTTTAAGGTTTTTCTTATTTATTGAGAATCACTTGTATATAGATACCATGTTTCTCTAAAAATAAGACTCGATCTTATTATTTTTGCTCTGAAACATGTGCTACAGTAGGTCTTATTTTCAGGGGACGTCTTATATTTTCTCATGAACAACAATCCACATTTATTCTTGAACAAAAGAATCAATATTTATTTAAATATAATAATCACATTCTGGAACATCAACATTTTATGTTATTCCTATTACTGGCTCTAAGGCTATGTGCGCACTAGAAATGAGAAGTTTCTCAAGAAAATTTCTTGAGAAACTTCTGGGAGTGAAAGATTTCCGGACCTCCGGAAAAAATCTGCACCAAATCCGCATGCGGATTTGCCGCGGATTTGCCGCGGATTAGCCGCGGAATTACCGCGGAATTGCCGCGATTTGCCCGCGGGTGGTTCCCTGCGGATTTTTGCAGGCTGTACTGCCGAAATCCGCAGGGTACCTGCGGAAATAATGGACATGTTCATTTTCTCAAGAAAGTTTCTCGAGAAATTCTTCTCAAGGAAATTTCTTGAGAAAAATCCGCACCAGTGCGCACAGCTTTTTTTTTTTACTATAGAATTTGCTGGGAAATGTCTGCACAAAGATTGCAGACATTTCTCAAGAAATTTCTGCGGCAAATCCGCAGGTAAATCCGCGGAAAAAACGCACTAGTGCGCACATAGCCTAATGCACATTTTCTTATCTGATCTGCTCTTCTCATGGTGCAGAACCAGTCCTATAGTAGTGAGTACAGACCATATTTACAAGGGTTTACATTACCTGCTTACATTTATTCTCTATATCCTGCTACGTTTACCCCCCAAAACACAGCAGTCACCCAATAAAAGAATTGCACTTATCTCAAACAATTAGAGTAGGCAAGTGAATGGGCTCTCACATACATATCTGCATTGCTGTCAGGTCCCCCTGTGTTCTACAATGGTTGGCTCCCCCTGGTGACTGGAAGCAGTATCACACGCACAGAGGGATACCGGTACCCGATCTGTGTGTGAGAGCTGTAATACAATGCAGCTGGAACAGCAAAGGACCTGACAAGAGGTGCAAAACTCTGTGTGAGAGCTCATTCACCATCGGCACTTGCCAATTGCAATTGTTTGGGGTCTGGTGAGTGCAATTTTTTTTGGGGGTGGGGAGGTGCGTGCTTTCTTTTGGTGATGTCTACCTTCTTTGGTGTAGATACCTGCTGTATTCCTTAACTGTTTTAGCTGCTTGGACACTTCCTTATGAAATCACAACTAGGGCTTATTTTTGGAGTACGGCTTATATTTCATATATTTTCAAGTATACTCAAAAAAGCCCCAAAAATCCTACTAGGGCATATTTTCAGGGTAGGTCTTACAAGATAGATAGATAGACGGATGGATGGATGGATGGATGGATAGATAGAATCTGGAAGCGATATATATTGAGAGCAATGACATTTCCATGCTGATTGCAGGAGCTCATAGAGTTTTCAGTATAGTTAAATAAATGTTATCATTGCAGAGACCTCACATTATCCTGGAGGAGGTCAGATCACTTGGCCTCTGCAGACACTTCCACTTTTCTTCTTCTGAGTTGATTGTTCATTATTGGGGGTTTCTGCTTTTTTCATCCTGTATGACATTTATATACATATAGTGATGTAGTCACATTTTCTCCTGAACCCAGCAGCCCCCCCCCCCCCCCCCCCCCAGGTGCAGACAGAGGGGCCTGGAGCTGCGCAGGAGCTGCACCTTGTGCGATTAGAATGCTGTTGTGCAGTTCGGGGCTTCTGGACCCTTCAGGCATTTATTCCCCGGTGTGATAGCTCCTTGTGAATCCTACCTTCAGCTCTTACAAGAAATCCATAATAGAAACCCACACTGGGATTTTCTGATAAGAAATGTGTAAAGTTTTCTGCAAATGTGGTGCTTGGTTTTACTGTACTGGTTGTGATGGCACAAATGAGTTACAGCAGAAGGATTGATGGGGACTCTGCTATCGGTCACTTCCTGCTCTCTGACACTTTCTATAGGTAGAACTTGGGACCCTTGAAAAAAAAAAGTTTTAATGAGCCTAGCCTGCAAAATTATAAAAAAAAACCTGGAGATGATACAGGCTGGAGGGCAAAAGATGGCATCAACCATTGCTGGTAACAAAAAAAATGTAATTTAAAATAATTACTTAACCCTCTGCTGATCTGATTAGTAAAATATAATCTCATAAACCATGAAGACACAAATATAATGTGATGAAAGAAAGAAAGAAAGACATAGATAGATAGATAGATAGATAGATAGATAGATAGATAGATAGATAGATAGATAGATAGATAGATAGATAGATAGATAAATAGATAGATGATAGGTAGAAAGAAAAACAAAGAAAGACATGGATAGATAGATAATAGAAAGAACGAAAGAAAAGAGAAAAAAAGAAAGACTAGATAGATAGATACATACATACATAGATGATAGGAAGAAAGAAAGAAAAAAAGAAAGGCATAGATAGATACATACATACATACATACATACATACATAGATGATAGGAAGAAAGCAAGAAAGAAAGAAAAAAGAAAGGCATAGATAGATACATACATACATACATACATACATACATACATACATAGATGATAGGAAGAAAGAAAGAAAAAAAGAAAGGCATAGATAGATAGAGGGATAGATAGATAGATAGATAGATAGATAGAGGGATAGATAGATAGATAGAGGGATAGATAGATAGATAGATAGATAGATAGATAGATAGATAGATAGATAGATAGATAGATAGATAGAGGGATAGATAGAGGGATAGATAGATAGATAGATAGATAGATAGATAGATAGATAGATAGATAGATAGATAGATAGATAGATAGATAGATAGATAGATAGAGGGATAGATAGATAGAGGGATAGATAGATAGATAGATAGATAGATAGATAGATAGATAGATAGATAGATAGATAGATAGATAGATAGATAGATAGATAGATAGATAGATAGATAGAGGGATAGATAGATAGAGGGATAGATAGATAGATAGAGGGATAGATAGATAGATAGATAGATAGATAGATAGATAGAGGGATAGATAGATAGATAGATAGATAGATAGATAGATAGATAGATAGATAGATAGAGGGATAGATAGATAGAGGGATAGATAGATAGATAGATAGAGCAAAGACTAATTGCATTGAGTTGAGTAGTGTCACTGCATTGATGATGATGATGATGATGATGATAAGACAGTGTAACATTTGACACGTGCCATAAAAATTGACATAAATGGCTGTTGTTGTTTCTAGGCAGAACAATCATTTCTAGATCAATGCCCAGGACACAGCAGTGGACACTGCATAGATACATTTGTGTTTGGCTGCATGAATTATTCACTGCTTGTGTCAATGAGAAAGTGACTAATACAAAGCGCAAATACTGAAATAATGACCAACATATCTGTATATTCACTTATTCCACATGTGAAGGGGACTGTTAACAGATATTCTTAATATTCTGAATTTTCTATCATATACTATTAGGCATTAAAATACAGCGAGACATTTTTTTATTTTATAAATAACATAATATGTTCCAATGTTTCACAGAATAAGAGAACGTTCTAACATAAATGTGTCACTTGATCAAAGGTTGCAACAAAGTAAACAGCGATGGAATAGTTTGGATGATGGAGATGAATACGTTTACCAGACTCATTATAACACCTGTCCCCTTGTTTATTGGTGGCCTTAACCCTTTCACTTCACCAGTTGGTGCCCCCATCTGTAGATCCTCCTGCAGTGACCACCCACAAAGTCATTGTTGCCCGTGTTCTCAGGACAGTGCAGAATAACAATATCCAAGAACAGTAACAAGACCCCACAATATAAGATACATCGATATTCCTAAACATAAGTATTACACCCAGATAATAATCCACAGCTTAACATGACATATTTTGCTCATCTTTTAAAGATCTAGTACAAATGTAAATTATAGACATTTTTATGAAATTTGCATATATATAAAAGTTTGTATTTGCATATAAAATTTACATAAATAGATCGTGAATTTTTCTGCTGATTCAGGATTCGAAGGGTCCAGCACATGTGTCAGATGAATGTGAACATTCCCATAGAAAACTGGGGGATCAATTTCCGATAGATATAGATAGATAGATAGATAGATAGATAGATAGATAGATAGATGGATAGATAGAGGGCTAGATAGATGGATAGATAGAGGGATAGATAGATAGATAGATAGATAGATAGATAGATAGATAGATAGATAGATAGATAGATAGATAGATAGATAGATGGATAGATAGAGGGATAGATAGAGGGATAGATAGATGGATAGATAGATAGATAGATAGATAGATAGATAGATAGATAGATAGATAGATAGATAGATGGATAGATAGAGGGATAGATAGAGGGATAGATAGATGGATAGATAGATAGATAGAGGGATAGATAGATGGATAGATAGAGGGATAGATAGAGGGATAGATAGATAGATAGATAGATAGATAGATAGATAGATAGATAGATAGATAGATAGATAGATAGATAGATAGATAGAGGGATAGATAGAGAGATAGAGGGATAGATAGATAGATAGATAGATAGATAGATAGATAGATAGATAGATAGATAGATAGATAGATAGATAGAGGGATAGAGGGATAGATAGATGGATAGATAGAGGGATAGATAGAGGGATAGATAGATAGATAGAGGAATAGATGGATGGATGGATGGATAGAAAGAAAGAGAATCTAGAAAGATAGAATTGAAAATCTCCACCTACGTGGAAAAAAGCTTAAAATCCCCTGACCAAATGGGTGAATATGCACACAAATCCAATGACACACATTGCCATTAACCTAGTAAAAAAAAAATCCCCTCATTGGCTGAGCTAGATATGACATAGACATAACCCCTTAATACCTGTGTAAATATACACAGACTCTATTTGGCATCAGGACAAATGGTTCCTGAAGTCACATTCATATCAGTATCTATTATTTTTCTTTGTGATTTTTTTTCCTCTTTCTACTTTTAGTGCCCCTGATCTAAACTGATTGGACGACAAAGAAAATTACACTGGTTAATTACTCTTGAAGACTGTGTTTATAAACTTCATTTATTTTAATAAAAAAATAAATAAATAAATATATAAATATATATATATATATATATATATATATATATATATATATATATATATATATATATTACGCCGATAGGGAGGGGAGCGGTGGGGACAGTTTGGCCTTCTGTTAATATATTACTGTCTAAACTTTCGCTATTGTTATCTCAGATATATATATGAGTTTTTCATACGCTGCATTTTTGCTGCAACAATAACGCAGCGTTTTACAATTCCAGCAAAGTGGATGGGATTTATAGAAATCTCCTGCCCACTGTGCTGTATTTTACCTGTGGAGCGTTTTTCCAATCTGCAACATGTCAATTTCTCTTGTGAGTACGCTGAGTTTTATGTGCAGATTCTCCCCATAGACTTGCATTTGATGCGGAAAATCCAGTGTTAGAAAAAAAACAGTGCATTTCTGCAGCGGAATCTTAGCAAAAATGTACATAACCTGCAGCTAAATATATCAATAACTTTTTGTCAAAGCCAAACTCCAGGAAGTATCAAAAACAAATCAGCTTTATTTAATGCATGATGTAGCAACAAGAGAAAAAAATGAAGAGTCAAAAATGCTATAAAAACACATGTAAAAAATACACAAAAACAAATGTAAAAGAAAAAGCACACTACAATCCATGTTAAAAAAAAATACACAGAAACGAATGTAAACAAAAAAAATGCATGTAAAAAAGCAAGTAACCTAATTTAAACGATATGATAGGGGAAGAACTTGTGCAGCATCAAAAACTCACCAAAGGTTCAACTGTGTGAATGTAACTCAATATAAATATATATATATATATATATATATATATATATATATATATATATATATATATATATATATATATATAAAGAGAGAGAGAAATATATATATATATATATATATATATATATATATATATATATATATATATATTATACATATTGTATACATATATATATATATATATTTATTTTATTTATTTTTTTATTTATTTATTTTTAAAGCTACTTTCCCACAGTTAAACCTTTGGTGCTGCACAAATTCTTCAACTATTATATAAATATATACTTTTTTTTAATTTTTTACTATTTTTTAATACTATTCTGTAGTTTTCTTTTTAGGTAAATGACTTTAATTTGTATTTGCTTTTAGTTGTAATAATTCAGCAGGGTTTGGATATGTTGTGGGATGGGGGAGCTGCAATACAATTTGAAAACTAGCAATAGATATTAATGATGTATAAAATGAAAATGGCAACAAAAAAAAATATCCAAAAAAGTTTGTATCTATAAGCTTATTTCTCTTCTTTCTCATTTTAGTGCTGCTTCTGTTTTCAGAATGAACAAGATTTTGTCTTTGTTTGTTTGTTTTGTTTATTTTAACTGAGACCAATTACCCCTATAGTTACATATAAATTTCCAGCCCATAGAATTGAATGTCTTTATTCAATATGCTTTTTATTTATTTTTTTTTAAGCCATAAAAATAAACCCTTGTGTGAACTTGGCTTTAGGTTATCAGAATGCAGATCAGTTCCCACATTTATAACTCATCTGCCGAGACAGGAACCGGTGGGACAGATTTTTCCTATAATGCCCTCCAATGATATCAACACTTGCAATGTTTCAATCAAGCAGAAAGAAAAAGACTTTGGTCATAAAATTGCATATTTTCATGAACACAGACTTTTTTATTATAATATTTTTTTATTAATTATTATTATTATTATTATTACTATTATTACTAGCCATAAATCCCACTTATTTTGAAATACCATTTATTAAATAATTAATGATTTGCTAACCTGGCATGCAACTAGTTCATAACTATGTAGAGCATTCAAAGCTAGCATAATTCTACAAAAATGTCATCCAACAAACAGCAGTTCAGCATTGCGGCCTTTATGGCTTTTCTGCGCACATATATATATATATATATATATATATATATATATATATATACGTGTGTGTGTGTGTTTGTGCATATATATATATATATATATATATATTATATATGTATATATATATATATATATTATATATATATATATGTGTGTGTGTGTGTGTTTGTGCATATATATATATTATATATGTATATATATATAATATATATATATATATATATACACACATATATGACTGGATTCAATTAGGTTTTCCTTTCATTTAAATATTTGCCTATTATTTTGCTATTTTGCACTTTTCATGAAAGAGGTAGATTAAATGATGCCTCACCCATACTCCACTGACTTCAATGTAAAACAAGATATAACACAAAAAAAAAATACTTTTTCCTATTTACTTATTTTCTTTTTTTAATTTGACAACATAATTATTGGAGCACTGGTGTAAAAGAAATATCTGCAGTGTTATTACTATATAAAAAAAAATCATGAATTATAATTAAATAAATAAATAAAATCTGCTTAGTCAATTTTTTTTTTTTACAGAATCTTAAACCCACTTTGAGGTCCTTAAAATAGAACCAGATTTGAAACAAATCCACAACTTAATATTGTGTCATTAATTGCTTCTCTGTACATTCCTTGGAGATCCAAAAAAAATACGGTTCAACGAAAAGACACTAGTTTTTCATGTGATTTTGTTTGTTGTGGGTTTTTTTTTAAATCCAATATGTATTCTCCCTACAAGGGGAAAACACATAAGAAATAAATACCACACCTGGAGCACACGTGTGATTGTTTTTTCCAATGCAGAATTTTATATCTAAATACAAGGGGAGGGGATAAAACTCTATATTTAAAGCATGTTTCAATTAGAAATAAAAACACACCAGAAACTCAAATAAAAAGCAACAAAAGTGTATACAAACAAAAAAAAACAACTAAAGCACAATGTTTGTTGAGTGTATCATAATTTCCAATTTACCAGTAGACATCATTATTTGCCACATAAAAAAAAAGCAAATATAATAAAAAAAAAAATGCTGCATGCATTTTTTGCAAGAAAAGGCTATTTGTCCTATGTGGGAAAAAAACGATATAAAGTCATGGAATTTTCCATCTCTTGACTATAATTAAATGAATGGGAGTTATAAATATTTTTCCTCCTATGATAGTATATCAAAACAATCCATCTTTTTATGACAACTCCATGACACAGATGTTGTAAATGGCAGGTAGTTAGCAGGACAGACAGACAGACAGACAGACAGACAGACAGACAGATAGATAGATAGATAGATAGATAGATAGATAGATAGATAGAGGGATAGATAGATAGATAGATAGATAGAGGGATAGATAGATAGATAGATAGATAGATAGATAGATAGATAGATAGATAGATAGATAGATAGATAGATAGATAGATAGATAGAGGGATAGAGGGATAGATAGAGGGATAGATAGATAGATAGATAGATAGATAGATAGATAGATAGATAGATAGATAGATAGATAGATAGATAGAGGGATAGATAGATAGATAGATAGATAGATAGATAGATAGATAGATAGATAGATAGATAGATAGATAGATAGATAGATAGATAGATAGATAGATAGATGGATAGATAAAGGGATAGATAGATAGATAGATAGATAGATAGATAGATAGATAGATAGATAGATAGATAGATAGATAGATAGATAGATAGATAGATGGATAGATAAAGGGATAGATAGATATATAGATAGATAGATAGATAGATAGATAGATAGATAGATAGATAGATAGATAGAGGGATAGAGGGATAGATAGATAGATAGATAGATAGATAGATAGATAGATAGATAGAGGGATAGATAGATAGGTAGATAGATAGATAGATAGATAGATAGATAGATAGATAGATAGATAGATGGATAGATAAAGGGATAGATAGATAGATAGATAGATAGATAGATAGATAGATAGATAGATAGATGGATAGATAAAGGGATAGATAGATAGATAGATAGATAGATAGATAGATAGATAGATAGATAGATAGATAGATAGATAGATACATAGATAGATAGATAGAGGGATAGATAGATAGAGGGATAGATAGATAGATAGATAGATAGATAGATAGATAGATAGATAGATAGATAGATAGATAGATAGATAGATAGATAGATAGAGGGATAGATATTCCTTGTGGGGATGCTATTTCATCTGTTCCTATCCTTTGGTCTCTCTTGATCCAGTGTCTTTCACAGAAAATAATTTGATGAAGATGATGAATTGGTGACTTCATGTCAGCACAGACCTGACTATAGTATAACCGCCACTCACCCCTGGGCCAGGTCTGCTACTTATATCATACATGTGAATTACACTGTACATTATATACATATCAGTACAATATATTTAAATATACAGTATCTAGTTGCAGTTGGTTTGCAAAAAAAATAAATAAATCTATCTATATATATATATATATATATTATTTATATTTTTTCATAAACTACTTGTTTAAAAAAAAAATCTAAATTGTACTTGTTCAGCTGGTATTACTTTATCACACTTGTGTCCTTTTCTTGTCCCTTTATATTTTATGTCCTGGTCAGTCTAGAAATGGTCTAAAATTCTGAGATTCAGAATACAGATTGTTCAAGCTCATGTATGAGCAAATGCATCAACCGTGGATATATATATATATATATATATATATATATATATATATATATATATATATATATATATATATATATATATATATATATATATATATATATATGTAGAGAGGAGATAAGATGCAGAGAAAGAACTTATTATGACTTAGTTTCATAACTGAAAGTAGATTTAAGTCCATTGAGTCCAACCTATAATATATGTTGTTCTAGATGGAGGCAGCAAACTCCATGGGGCAGATGATAACAATATCAGGGGAGAAATTCCCTCCTGACCCTAAATAATGTGATCAGACTAGATCCTTGACTCAGTGTCACATCACAGAATCTACTGCCCATAGCTTGTAATATTATATTTATCAAAAAATGCACCGGGGACCTCATTGAAATTTTTTTGTAGTGGAGATTGAGATAGATACATACATAGATAAGATAGAGGGATAGATAGATAGATAGATAGATAGATAGATAAATAGATAGATAGATAGATAGAGGGATAGAGGGATAGATAGAGGGATAGATAGATAGATAGATAGATAGATAGATAGATAGATAGATAGATAGATAGATAGATAGATAGATAGATAGAGGGATAGATAGATAGATAGAGGGATAGATAGATAGATAGATAGATAGATAGATAGATAGATAGATAGATAGATAGATAGATAGATAGATAGATGTATATGTGTTTATGCATATATGGTTGCTATCCATATTGTGTGTGTGTGTATATATATACATATGAGAGATAGATACACACAAGATGGGTAGCAACTAAATACGTATAATCAAACACACACATATATATATATATATATTTCCACATGTATATGTATATATACAGTATATATATATATATATATATATATATATATATATATATATATATATATACACACACCACATGTATAACAACTACTGGCGTACGTATATACATTAGCTACTACGCATGTCGTGTCCACATTATAATGATATATTAGTGGATACCAAATAAATATTAAATATACTTTTTATATGTATATATATATATACATATATATATATATATATATATATATATATATATATATATATATATATATATATATTAGATACCAAATAAATATATATATATATATATATATATATATATATATATATATATATATATATATAGTTAGTATGTGTATATATAGACAGACACACGAAAATATTGCCGTGTGCAATTGTTAAGGTTTCAGATCCTGACTTCGTGGCTCCTGTGACTATTGATATCAGTTGTAGTATCGGTGTCCTCATTGTGCGTTGCTGGGGCGGCTGCGGGGATAATGGCCGCAATCATCTGTCACATGCCTCTGTCCTGTTCTAATTTAATATAGAGAATAATCCGTTTCTTATTTTGCAGAGGGGAAGGTTAATAATGTGGGATATAGAAGCAGTGGCCTGCACTGTGCGCTGCGGCTGATGTCAGTGACATCCTCATTACTCTGTGCAGGTGGATTGTGACTCTGACATTAATGATGATGATAGAATTGTACATTGCAGAAGACAAATACACAAAGCACCATCGTTGTTTTATCTCCAGGCAAAAAAAAAACAAACAAAAAACAGGACAAAAATCAGGATCATCCAGGAAAAAAAAACCTACAACAGCAGAATCTGATAATATTGAGCTGCATGGGGAAAACTGCACTATTCATAAAGAATATAAAAAACAACTGGAGTGTAAATAAAATAATTATAAAAATGTAATAGAAATGGGTGTGTATATATATATATATATATATATATATATATATATATATATATATATATACACAGCCTATCTTGATTTGGTGGGACATTTGTCCCTTCCCCGGTGATATCACTATACATACTATGAAGCTGTTTATTTATCTCTTTGCTGTATATAAAATCCTCCTCGGGTTCTGGAACCTTCCGCAGAGGATTGTGCTCCCTTCATTTAATATTCTGTAACCATTAACCCTGTAAATGGCTGTGCACAGTTCAGTTGCTCAGATTGTAGATGTAACACTTGTGATCATTTAGACATAAAGCCCGAGCTGTTAACCCCTTCCTTGACGGTCGGGGCAGCAGAGTCTTAAAGAAAAAGGTCAAGTCTTAAAGAGAAGCCTATTGAGAGTCCTGGTAAATGTGCCTGGTAAACTGGAAAATGAATGTACAGTGGATGGTGAGGGCCAGGGCTGTCTGCAGGGGCGAAATATGGAGGAGACCCCTCAGTGTGAGCTCCAGCCTGGGGGATCCAACAGAAGGGAAAATGGAAATACAAAGCACCCCCCATACAATACTAATGCTGGGGGGAGGGGACGAATATCTAGAGCTTGTGGGGAAAGAGTAAGAAAGAAAGACAGAAAGAAGGAAAGAAAGAAAGAAAGATAAGGAGAAAGAAAAAAGGAAAAGAAAGAAGGAAAGAAAGACTTAACCAAGGCAGTGCTCTATGGTGTTTCAAATAATTGTTTTAGAGAAGAAAACTAGATAGTTGTATAAGTTGTATACATTATTAATTAAATGTATACTCTAGAAAAACAAACAAAAACTAAGTAAACATAATTGCATTTTTAAACAAAATTATTTTGAATGCATGCACAATATATATATATATATATATATATATATATATATATATATATATATATATATATATAGTGTATATTATGTGTTTCAAATTATTTAGTTGTGGATGTAAAATATATATATATATATATATATATATATATATATATATATATATATATATAAATATATGTATATATTATATATTTACATATATATAATAAACGTGTGTGTGTATATATATATATATATATGTGTGTGTGTATATTTATGCACATATATATCTCAGAATTGCATGTGTTTCAAATAGATATACACACACACACACACACACACACACATATGTTTTTTATATTATATTAGATAGAATTCTAAATGGCTCCATGGATGATTTCTATTTGTCATATTTCCCAGTCCTATAACATTTTCTCTTTGCCCATCTTGTGTGGTCTCAGGAGCATTTGGTTCTTGGCTTTTTCTGGTCATCAGCTCGTTACTTCCCCTGACACATTAGTGGTAAATGAGTCGTTAATTCATTAGATGTCGCCTCTGATCGTCTCTAATTTATTAGCGATCAGTTTTCTGTCTGTAACTGAACCTGATATTAAGCAATTCCCGACTCCCATTAATCACCAGCAGCAAAACGTTATGAAGTCCAGGTTTTATAATGTAAAAATGATTATGTAAAATGGTGATTATTAATACCGACCAATGACATTGAGCAATAATCGTGCCAGAAAGCAAGACATCACTACGTCGTGTACAATTCACAAACATTTATTTAATTTTGGTGACAATTGTGTCTCTATCACATAATAATAATATTAATTATTATAAGGATTTTGATCATCCACAATCCGATAGATAAACACAGAGCGATGCAGGCTGTGGAGCAGGGGCTGACGATCTCTTTACGTTCTGCTCAGATCTCTCTCTCTATATATATTATCTATGTACATAATTACATATACACATTAGTGAAAAAAAATCTTCTTTCAACATTTAATTCGTAGCTAATGATGCAATTAAGATGTATTTTATATTTTGTGATACCTCGTAACAGTGTTCATTACATCGGGTCCATAACACTTGGTCGGCAGATCAGTAACTATTTCTAGAGAGCGATGCAATTTTTTTTTACCATTATGGAGTAGTGGAATATATATTATATATATATATATATATATATATATATATATATATATATATCTGTATATATATATATATATACAGTATACATTATTATACAGTATATATATATATATATATATATATATACTGTATATGGGGTTGTGAAATATGGATTAATTGCACTCATTATTAACTGATATATACCTGAGTATCATAAATATATATTATATATATATGAATGTATATATATATATATACATTTCATATATATATATATATATATATATTTATATCATGCACAGGTATATATCACTTAATAATGAGTGAAGTTACAGAATATTTTATATATATCTATATATATATATATATATATATATATATATATATACGCGCAATAATTTCACTGATAGCTGATATATACCTGTGCATTTTATATATATATATATATATATATATATATATATATATATACATACATGTTTGTTTGCAATGGTATTACCAATATGCATATGTTGCATTGGGATAAATTAACACATTGATTTTCCCCGACAAATGAGAAAGAAATTGTATCAGTTGCAACCATATATCTATTAATGGAATTGACTTGAGCCATATACATTAGTAGCAGGAATACAAGTGAAGTGCATTAATTACAGGAGCTGCATTTAATGGCATCCATTGTAATGTATCTTGTTGTGACACTTGTGGAAATGTCGCAGTGAGACATTGTCTCTTCTTTAGTAGAAGCCATTGTCTCTTCTCAGAAATCGTTACTGATCTGATGGGATTTGTGTAAGGAGTGGAGATATAAGGGGAGACTTGAGCACACACCTGACAGGATACATTATATACACACACTTTATAAATAGCAAACTCATAAGTTGTTGTTTTTTTCAGGACTGGACAAAAATGAAAAGAATCCAGGTTTAAAAAAAAAACAAAAAACAATCCTCCTACCTTTAATACACAGGTTGAGACTTAGTATTGGGGGGTTAAAAATGACAGCTGCTCAGATTTGTGATTTTACTTGAGAAGTTCTGTCCAGTCTGTAACATGCTGTCATGGGCCAAGTTTAGATGGTTCTGCATGGGGGCCAGTGAAGGGGTTAACATGGCGATGACCTGCGTCTGGCCCCCAGGTGGGGCAGTTGTGTAGGGGGAGGCTGGCGTGGGTGGGGGGGCAGCTGCAGACCCCCCGATGATGTTGTCTATGGAGAAGGCAGTCCTGCTCTGGGGGTCTGCCTTCAGGCTCTGGATGAGGGGCAGTGTGGGGCTGAGCTGGGAGTAGAAGGATTTCCTGCTCAGGTCGCTCCCTATGAAGCCGGGCAGCGAGGGGCTGGAGAAGACAGAGGTGGGGGTGGGGATGGGGCAGGGGGTGGGCTGGAAGGAGAAGGTGGTCGCCGGGTGGTGGTGGTGGTGCTGGTGGTGGTAGTTCTGCAGCTGCAGACCATAGTTGTAGCCATAGGGTCCATATCCGAAGGCTGCCGGCATGAAGCTGCTGGGGTCCCGCAGGATCTCCGGACTCTGCTGCCTCTTGAACCTCTTCCTCCTGCGCAGGAAGCTGCCATTGTCGAACATATCGGCCGACTCGGGGTCCAGGGTCCAGTAGTTGCCCTTGCCGGGGTTGCCCGGCTCCCGGGGGATCTTCACGAAGCAGTCGTTGAGGGACAGGTTGTGTCGGATGGAGTTCTGCCAGGCCGGGAACTTCTCCCGGTAATAGGGGAACCGTTGGCTGATGAACTCGCAGATCTCGCTCAGGGTCAGCCTCTTCTTGGGGCTCTGCAGGATGGCCATGGTGATCAGGGCGATGTAGGAGTAGGGGGGCTTCACCAGGGGGTTCTTGGGGCTCTTCTCCCCTCCTCTGGGGTTGGAGCGGTCCGGGGAGGCCGCGGGGGGCGTCCTGGACACATTATCGTCCGAATCGTTGTCGGATTGGTAGTCGGAATATTTCCCATCCTTCACATTCATATCACCGACTACATCGATATCAGTGTCCTCCGAGAGCAGGGAGTTATCAGACATCTCAGTCCCCAAAGTCATGGTAATGATGATGATGACGATGATGATGATGAGTGCAGCAAGTCCCGAGAGTCCTAACAATCCAGGACCCCCCAAGTCTGAAGAAAGAAGCCGCTCCCGCCGCCCCTCATCTCCTCCCCCCTCCTCCTTCCACCGGGAAACTCTCCAAGATCCCAAACTAAGTCCGTGCTCCCGCGGCCGCGCCGGCTCCAGACTGCGCCCTCCCCGCTGCCCCGGCACTACTTGTACCGGCCGCCAGGTCACGTGCCGCTGACGTCACCGCCCGCAGCCGCCGGCAGAGTCCTGTCTGTGCCTCACTGTCCTGCATGATGATGCCCGGACTGCATCCACTAACGCCACACACAGAACGTCATTGCACTTTATTTAGTGTCACTTTTTTAATTTATAAAAATACTTTCACAAATTCACAAAGTCCTTTATGTATAAAGTCTTGGAGAAGAAGAGGCGAAGAAGAAGAGGAGAAGAGAGAGAGGAGAAGGAGAAGAAGAAGAAGAAGAGAAAGAGGGGAAGAAGAAGAGGAGGAGAAGAGGAGGAGGAGAAGAGGCGAAGAAGAAGAGGAGAAGAGAGAGAGGAGAAGGAGAAGAAGAAGAAGAGAAAGAGGGGAAGAAGAAGAGGAGGAGAAGAGGAGGGGGAGAAGAGGCGAAGAAGAAGAGGAGAAGAGAGAGAGGAGAAGGAGAAGAAGAAGAAGAGAAAGAGGGGAAGAAGAAGAGGAGGAGAAGAGGAGGGGGAGAAGAGGCGAAGAAGAAGAGGAGAAGAGAGAGAGGAGAAGGAGAAGAAGAAGAAGAGAAAGAGGGGAAGAAGAAGAGGAGGAGAAGAGAGAGAGGAGAAGGAGAAGAAGAAGAAGAGAAAGAGGGGAAGAAGAAGAAGAGGAGGAGAAGAGGAGGAGGAGAAGAGGAAGAAGGAGAAGAAGAGGCGAAGAAGGAGAAGAAGAAGAGGAAAAGGAGAGAAGAAGAAGAGAAGAGAGAGAGAAGAAGAAGAAGAAGAAGAGAGAGTAGAAGAAAAAGAAGAGGAGAAGAAGAGAGAGGAGAAGAAGAAGAGAGAGGAGGAGAAGAAGAAGAGGTGAAGAAGAGAGAGAAGAAGAAGACGAAGAGGCGAAGAAGAGGAAGAGGAAAAGAAGAGGAGATGAAGAAGAGGAGAAGAGAGAGGAGAAGAAGGAGAAGAAGAAGAGAGAGGAGAAGAAGGAGAAGAAGAGGCGAAGAAGAAGGAGAAGAAGAAGGAAAAGAAGAAGAGGAGAAGAAGAAGAAGAGGTGGAGAAGAAGAAGAGGCGAGAAAAAAAAGAGAAAAAGAGGAGAAGGAGAAGAGGCGAAGAGGGAGAAGAAGAAGAGGAGGAGAAGAAGAAGAGGAGAAGAAGGAGAAGAAGAAGAGGCGAAGAAGGAGAAGAAGAGGAGGAGAAGAAGGAGGAGAAGAAGGAGAAGAAGAGAGAGAGGAGAAGAAGAAGAAGAGAGAGAAGAGGAGAAGAAGAAGAAGAGAGAGGAGGAGCAGAAGAGGCGAAAAAAAGAGAAGAGGAGAAGAAGAAGAGGAGGAGAAGAAGAAGAGAAGAAGGAGAAGAAGAAGAGAGAAGAAGAGGCGAAAAAGGAGAAGAAGAGGATGAGTGGGGCACATAGACCCCTGCAGCGCCTTCTACATGGGTAACTCTGCAGAAAGGAAAGTTTTACTTTGGAGAAAAAAAAAATTAGCTAAAACCACAGAGAGACCCAGAGGACAGAGACAGAAATCAGGGGAATGCGCAAAAACAGTTAGCATTTTTTTAGGAAATGTATTTATTATAATTTTTCTTTGCACCATGTCATCTTTAAAATTTAAGAAGAAAAAAATAAATATATGGAATGAAAGACACATCTTGGTGGAATCAGTAAGTATATTAAAGAAAAAATGAAGAAAGTATCTGGATATCTATCTATCTATCTATCCATCCATCTATTTATCCATCTATCTATCTATCTATCTATCCCTCTATTTATCCATCTATCTATTATCTATCTATCTATCCCTCTATCTATCTATCTATCCATCCCTCTATTTATCCATCTATCTATCTATCTATCTATCTAGCCCTCTATCTATCCCTCTATTTATCCATCTATCTATTATCTATCTATCTATCCCTCTATCTATCTATCTATCATCTATCTATCTATATATCCCTCTATCTATCTATCCCTCTATCTATCTATCTATCTATCATCTATCTATCCCTCTATCTATCTATCTATCCATCCCTCTATCTATCTATCATATATCTATCCCTCTATCCTTCTATCTATCTATCTATGTTCTATCTATCCATCTATCTATCCCTCTACCTATCCATTTATCCATCTGTCATCCTGTACATATATTCCTATATTTCTTTGTATGACGCTATATTTTCGATAAAGTGATGTCGAGAACAGAGAATTTGTTAATAAATGATTTATCATGTTTACTATATATTCTATATTTATTATGCTCGTTGCAAAAAAAAAAAGTTTACTATTCTGCAAAGATCGGTATAACATAATAACTATCTAAAAAAAGACAATATCTAAGTAACATAAAGGAAATCCCGGCCAGAAAACTAATAACTTTGACAATGACAATGGTTACTTTGTGTAAATGATTACAAGTTTATATTTGAATATCAATGAAAATGTTAAAAATAGATAAGTAGAGAGACAATAGTGAATTGTCACGCATTGCTCAGCTCTGACATGTGAATTGATCACTCCTCAGATTTTCTTGCATTTATCAGTTCTGTGGATGATTCCTGTTATTGTGAGAAATGCAGTTTTCATCATAAAGATCAGATGTGATTTAATATAAAGTCGCAGTTCCCGCACCCTCCGCTGCCCCTGTCCTCACTGTGCGGCCCGGCAGCGGCTCTGACCCCGGGGGTTATTTGCAGATGTATTTCTGAGGCCGCCGGACCCGGGGCTGAGGGTCGGAGTTGCCAAAACTCGTCTCCATTTCACAATATTCTAGACTAGACTGCAACACTGCCCAGCTCTGCTACATCCGCAGTTATATACTTGGAATTATGGTAACATTTATTATTTGCATTTATGTGTTTATATTAGTTTGTAAACTTCTGTAATTCACGACGGCTTTAAAATGTGTTTTAAATTTATATGTAACCTATTTCTCTTATTTATAGTATTGTTTAAATATTCTGTTCTCTCTATTGTCTATCTATCCTTCCATCTATCTATCTATCTATCCTATCTATCTATCCTTCTATCTATCTATCTATCTATCTATCTATCTATCTATCTATCTATCTATCTATCTATCTATCTATCTATCTATCTATCTATCTATCCCTCTATCTATCCCTCTATCTATCCCTCTATCTATCCCTCTATCTATCTATCTATCTATCTATCTATCCCTCTATCTATCCCTCTATCTATCCCTCTATCTATCCCTCTATCTATCTATCTATCTATCTATCTATCTATCTATCTATCTATCTATCTATCTATCTATCTATCCCTCTATCTAGCTATCTATCCCTCTATCTATTCCTCTATCTATCCCTCTATCTATCCCTCTATCTATCTATCTATCTATCCATCTATCCATCTATCCATCTATCCCTCTATCCCTCTATCCCTCTATCCCTCTATCCCTCTATCTATCTATCTATCCATCCATCCCTCTATCTATCCCTCTATCTATCCATCTATCCCTCTATCTATCTATCTATCCCTCTATCTATCCATCTATCCCTCTATCTATCTATGTATCTATCTATCCATCCATCCATCCCTCTATCTATCTATCTATCCCTCTATCTATCTATCTATCTATCTATCTATCTATCTAACTATCTATCTATCTATCCCTCTATCTATCCATCCATCCATCCATCCATCCATCCATCTATTTATCTTTCTATCTATTATCTATCTAGCCATCCCTCCCTCTCTTTCCTTCTCTCAGTCTCTTTCTCTCCCTCTCAAATTCAAATTCAAATATGCTTTATTGGCAGGACCAAAATACAATCAGTGTTGCTCTCTCTCTCTCTGTCTCCCACGCTCTGTCTCTTTCCCTCTCTCTTTCTTCTTTTTTTTTCTCTGTGTCTCTCTTACTCTCTCTTTCCCTCCCCCTCTCTCTGTCTCCTGCTCGCTCTGTCTTTCTCTTTCTCTCTCTTTTTTTTCCTCTCTGTTTCAAATTCAAATATGCTTTATTGGCAGAACCAAGATACAATTAGTGTAGCCAAGCAACTTTCTTCCTGTCTTTCTTTCTTACTTTCTTTCTCTCTTTCTTTCTCTCTCTTTCTTTCTTTCTCTCTTTCTTTCTTTTTTTCTTTCTCTTTTTCTTTCTTTCTTTCTTCCTTTCTTTCTTTCTCTCTTTCTCTCTCTCATTCTTTCTTTCTTTCTCTTTCTTTCTTTCTTTCTTTCTTTCTTTCTTTCTTTCTTTCTTTCTTTCTTTCTTTCTTTCTTTCTTTCTTTCTTTCTTTCTTTCTTTCTTTCTTTCTTTCTCTATGACTGTCACTATCACTATCATTATCCCTCTCTCTCCCTCCTTTTCCATCCTTCTTGCTCTGCCTCTTTGTATCTCTTGCACATACAGTTACAATGTAATGGGGGCTTATGGATTTGTTTGCCCTTTGTCACTAGTTCAGGACACACAGCAGCCCCTGATGTGACACATATTAGTGTCCTCTGTAGTGAGGATGACCCCGGGGCCTTCATCACACTCTGCATTGACCTCATCTCTATCTTAAAGCAAATAACCAGGAGCTGAGTTCCCATTATCCCAGTATCAGTACTGGTGGTACACCACTGCAGCCCCCCACCAGCATTATACAGCTTCTATACCAGTCCCCTGTACTATGATTACTGCTATATCACAATAATATCAATTGCACTGATATAAATAATCACTAGGGTACTGATGCTATTCATTACAGGTACAAGTACTAAAATTCTGGACAATTACTGCTACTCCATAAATGTATCAGATGCAAATATAGCATCACTGCTACTACAATATCCATCACTATAGTAACAACACAGGAGAATGTATGAGCCACCACTGTGCCATCATGTCAGCTGCTACTATATACTATCCCCTATATACTGTCCTTCTATACACTGTCCTACTATATACTGTCCTCCTATATTCCTATTTATTGCCTTCCTATATAATGTACTCTTATATACTGTCCTCATATATTCCTTTATACCTCCCTCCTATATGCTTTCCTCCTTAACTATCCTCCTACATACTGTTCCCCTATATACTGTCCTCCTATATAGTGCTAAAATATACTGTCCTCCTACATACTGTCCTATATACTGTACCCCCATATACCGCCCTTCTATACACTGTCCTCATGTACACTGTCCTCCAATATATTGTCCTCCTATATACTGTTCTATTATATACTGTCCTATACACTGTCCTACTATATACTGTCCTATACACTTTCCTCCTATATACTGTCCTCCTATATTCCTATATCTTGCCCTCCTATATACTGTCCTCTTATATACTGTCCTCATATATTCCTATATACCTTCTTCCTATATACTATCCTCCTACATACTGTTTCCTTATATACTGTCCTCTTATATAGTGCTAATATATACTGTCCTACATACTGTCCTATATACTGTACTCCCGTATACTGCTCTCCTATACACTGTCCTTCTATATACTGTCCACCTATATAGTCATGCTATATACATTCCTCCTATATAGTCCTACTATACACTGTCCTCCTATATTTTGTCCTATATGCTGTCCTCCTCTATACTTTCCTATACACTGTCCTCCTATATACTGTTGTCCTATACACTGCCCTCCTATATACTGTCCTACATACTGTCCTCATATATACTGTCCTCCTATACACTGTCCTGTTATATAGTCTTTCTATATTCAGTCCTCCTACATAGTACTACTATATACTGTCCACCTATATACTGCCCTAATATATACAGTCCTTATATATGCTTCCCTCCTCTATACTGTCCTATATATTGTCTTCCTATATAGTGTCCTCCTATAGATTGTCCAATATACTGTCCTCCTATACACTGTCCTCCTTTATATTGTCCTCCTATATGCTGTCCTCCTATACACTATCTTCCTATATATTTCCCTCTTATATACTCTTCTATATACTGTCCTCCTATAAACTGTCATCCTATACACTGTCTTCCTGTATGCTGTCCTTCTATACACTGTCCTTCTATATACTGCCCTCTTATATACTATCTTCTTATATACTGCACTCCTATACACTATCCTCCTATATACTGTCCTCTTATATACTGTCCTCCCATATATCATCCTCCTAAATTTCTATTCACTGTCCTATACACTGCCCTCAAATATACTGTCTTCCTCTTTACTGTCGTCCTATATATTTCCCTCTTATACACTGTCCTTCTATATATTGCCATATATACTGTCCCCTATATACCGCCCTCCTATATATGTCATTCCTATATACTGCCCTCCTATACACTGTCATCCTATATACTGCCCTCCTATATACTAATCTCCTATACAATGTATATTTATATACCGTACTCCTTTGTTTTGCCCTCTTAAGCACTGTCCTACAATAAACTGTCCTCCTATATACTGCCCTCCTATACACTGTACTCCTATATACTGTTCTCCTATATACTGCCCTTCTATGTACTGTCCTTCTATACACGCTCCTCCTACAGACTGTCCTCCTATATATTGCCCTCTTATACACTGTCCTACTATACACTGTCCTCCTGTATACTGCCCTCCTATACACTGCCCTCCTATATATTATCCTATTACATGGCCCATTACTACTATAGCAACTGCTTTATGGGATAATATGAAAACACATACATTAGTATATGAGCTATGGGTAAGGGGAAAATATGAACTGTAAATGTAAGAATACCCATGGAAAGAATGGGCAAAACTAAACATATAAATAACAGTATAAATTCTATAAGATACTATATTAACCACAACCACTATGTAACCATCCTGCCGGCTGCTATACTATACACTATATACTATTGCTACTACTTTTCTTTTTAGTATTTTTACACTGACTACCTCTAGTACTGCTGATATTACTACTGCATCTACCATGCAAGTAAAATAATATACTATATGGATATAATCGTTAGTAATCACTATTATATCCATATAGTAATAATACCATTACTTGTACCATTCGATGTCTAATCTTTTATCTGCTGCCTATTATTCCATCACATCACAATTAATTTATCAAATAACCCCCACTATATTTATAATACTATATTACTGCCATATATCTACTTTACCCCACTGCTAAATGACTGCCTCCAGCAGGAATTATTTTAGCACAATATACAGAATTTGCAAATGGTAAAAGTCACCAAAAGTGTCATTTTTGTAAATATTTGTTTTATCGTTGATCTGGAATAAGTTTATATTTACTAAATAAATAATGTAACATAAGCCCCAGGGATCCCCGGATTACAATGCTCGTGTTGCTATTAATATGTGCGACATTTTAGATTGCTTGCTGTAAAATACTTGATATCGTTCACAAATCTAGTCTGCGACTCAATGAACAGTTAATAAACGATCTGGTTAATGTTTTTGCTGGGTTTTATTTGCCTGTGCATGATATCAGATGAATGAAATCCAGATCCTGTCGCATATAAAGTCGCACAGGATAATGAGGACATCGCGAGTGGCTTTTGTCTCATTCACCGGCTGCCAGCTTTGCAATTAGATTATGGAGCCTCCAGCTGATCTGGAGCTGGGATCATTTTCATTTAGAGACTTTTAGGTGATTTCTTCATTTAGGAAAATAGTCACAAGAGATATTAATGGAGAAAAGTGCTCAGCCATAGACATGAGCCCTGCAGCTTGGAGGAGGGGGCTCAGAGCTGATGACTGGAGACCTCCCACCCATCTCTCCACTGAAGGTCCCATTAAATGCAAAAATTCATACCTTGACCAAACGACCAGGGCAAACAATAAACAGTTTGGGCATATTTTTTTATTGTCAATTTTTTTTTTGCAGCTTGAAGGGTATCAACATGACCAGATACATTAACTATTTGCTCCCCAGCCTTGTCTGTCTGCTGCACATGGAGGGAGAATGTGTTAGGTAAGGGTTAAATGTCTTGCAGGAGGTGGGAAGAGGGGGTCACTTTATTCTTGCCCAGAACAGGTGTGAGGAGCCTTTGTGCCAAAACCTCCATCACTAATAATAATAATCCACTGCAGCTGAACAAATGACAAATTCTACAGAAAAAAACTATAATTATTTAATAATAATGTTATCTGTATCAAAGTCATAATGAGCAGCACTGACCTTCTGCTGACAGCCGGGGTTATACAGGACTGGCACAACTATTGCAGACAAAAAGGAGCAATTTAAGCTCCATGGAATGCAAAATAAATAAGATAAAGGCAAATTAATCTGAGATTTACCTTAAATTGTACAATCTTAAATTATTTGTAAATAAGAATTTGCAGCAAATCTGATTAATTTACACATAATAATAATTTTACTACTAATAATAATAATAATTTTACTACTAATAATAATTTTACTATTGCTACTACTACTACTACTACTACTACTACTACTACTAATAATAATAATAATAATAATAATAATAATAATTTTACTATTGCTACTACTACTACTACTAATAATAATAGTAGTAATAATAATTTTACTACTGCTCCTACTACTACTACTACTACTACTACTACTACTACGACTACTACTACTACTAATAATAATAATAATAAAGAAAATAAATAATAATAAAAATAATAATAAACACCCACAGTTTGCAGGGCCTTTTTATTCTACAGTTTGTAATTATCAGTTTCATTATTTAACTAATAAAGCTTAAAAATAACAAGGATTATATTATTTTTACTCATAGCTCAACTTGACATTTTCTGAAACTTCAATTTGCTCATTTAACTGAAAATCCACATATTTCCTCCCTTTTGTTCATATTTTTTTTTATCTTTTTTGTCTATTGTCTATTTTTCTTTTACAGATTTGCAACAATATCCTTCCTATTGTAACAATATATGCTGAATATTTCATAGTTTAAAAAATAATAATTTGTTTGCATTTATTTTAAAAAATAATAATTTGTTTGCATGTATTAAATTCTTATTTTTATCCAACTAATCCAGTAAATTCATGAATAGTTACCTGCAGAAAATGGAAATAATGGACACATTATTCAGTATTCAGACAATTATTGTAGTAAAATGTAATTTCCCACTTAATTCCCATAGTTTTATGTCATTCTCACTATTAGAAAAGGAAGCAAAAATATATGTATGATATATAATAATAATATATTTGTTTCTGTATAATAGTGAATAATTATAATCATGTAAAAGTGTTAATATTATTATTATTAATAAAACATCTGACTGTATAATAGTAAATCATCATGTAAAAGTATTTGTAATAATAATGATGACAATAATAATAATAATAATAATAATAATGAATAAAAATAAGTGATTCTGTATAATAGTGAATCATCATAATCATCATGTAAAAGTAGTTGTAATAATAATAATTTCAAAAAATCTGACTGTATAATAGTAAATCACCATGTAGAAGTGTTTGTAATAATAATATTAATAATAATATTAATAATAAAAATATGTGATTCTGTATAATAGTGAACAATCATAATCATCATATAAAAGTATTTTTAATAATTAAAAAAAATCTGATTCTGTATAATAGTAAATAATTTAAAAGTATTTGTAACAATAATAGTAATTGTAACAACAGTACAAAATTGTGATTTTGTATAATAGTGAATAATAATGTGAAGGTATTTGTAATAATAATAATAATAATAATAATAATAATAATAATGTGAAGGTATTTGTAATAATAATAATAATAATAATAATAATGTGATTCTGTATAAAAGTATATCAGTATTTGCAATAATAAATAATATTAAAATAAGTGATTCTGTATAATAGTGAATCATCATAGTCATCATGTAAATTTTGTAATAATAATAATAATAATTTAAATAAATCTGATTATGCATAATAGTAAATAATTTAAAAGTATTTGTAACAATAATAATAATAATACAAAATTATGTGATTCTGTACAATAGTAAATCATCATAATAATCATGTAAAAGTATGTGTAATAATATAAGTAAATTAGTAAATAATATAACAATAGTATTAGCCTACAAGACAAGTAATGTAAAGTAATGTGCAAAGAATGCTTGTAATAATATAATATAATTGTAATATGGTGTCAGCTGCACCAGGACCTTTTTTTTTTCTCCAGGGAGGGGGCTGTTACTCATTCCTGAAGTTAAAATAAAGGATTTGTCTCTCAAAGTCAACATAATCCATCATTACAGCTACTTAATTAATATTTGCATTGAGGTGGGGGGATGAAAAGGCAGCTGGGACCTTTCATAGTGCAAAATCCCATAATCCATACACAGTGTATCGCTATAATGGGATCTGCAGAGAGGAGATTGGGTTTTATGCTTCATATATGATCCTTTATTTCTACACAAGATCATATAGTCAAAGGAAATATAATATAGGAGACTGTAAAAGAAAACAGATTTCTCTATGAGGAAACATAATAAAGCTGCATCTGTGCGATGGTGATGATGATGATGATGATGATGATGATGATGGGGATCGGGGGCTTTATGGAGGATGATGGCTGCACATAGGAGGCTGCTGCTTTCTCTGTTGCAGATTTAATTTACTTTTCTATTGTTCTTTTTTTTAAGAAACCTGAATATTGACCGAATAAAACACAATGCGCAATTGTTGTACAGCGACACAAAGTAACGAAACGCCGCACATATAGCCGGCCATGTCATTTCTTTTTACTGTGCTTTCCCATTTATATAGTACCTGCCTCCAAGATATGACAACACATAACAAAGCAATGGGCGAGCGACTTCACCTGTGGATTTCGGGTCCCTATTGAAATGAATGGGTAATATATCCATCAATAGGTGCGTTTCCGCTAAATAAATTGATATGATACATAAATAAATGTAACAAAAAAAAAACAATTTTTGCACACACAAAAAAATGCAGCGTGTGAATGAGAGTAGGTTAAGACGCATCGGCTCTGGTGGTAAGGGGGACCGACACCCCCGCGGGCATCTTTGGGGGCGCCAGGAGCTGAACATACATTACTCACAAAAATTTAGGGATATTTGACTTTCGGGTGAAATTTCTGGAAAAAGTAAAAAGTTCACTCTACGGTGATGTTTTATCACGACAGTCGGGCATTTAAGTAAAAGTAGCAATGGAGATTTCCTCACCTCATACAATTTATTGAAATTAGCGCCAATAACAGTGGTGGGTATATCCCCAAAAAATATATCAGTGTCTCAATACCTCGTCCTGTGTCCTTGAGCAGTAATTACAGCTGACAATGACGCCTCCTTCTGGTCACCAGTGGAGTTATTGACTGTGGAGGTCGGCATCTCACACTTCTTGAAGGGTGGCCTTCTAGTCATTGAGGTTCTGAGGTACAGCATACGGCCTTTACATGATGACTCAGCCTATCCTAGAGGTTTTCTATGGGATTCAGGTCTGGAGAACGTGCCGGCTGCTCCATTTGAGGTTCCCCTGTCTCCAGCAGCTGTTCCCTAATGATGAGACCTTGATGAGCTGGAGCAATGTCATCCATGAAGATGAAGTTAGGCCGGTGTTCATGCAGAGGCACAATGACTGGACTAATGATGTTATTCAAGTAGTTGGGGCTGTCACTGCACCATTCACATAGTGTAGGGGCGTTCTGTACTGACTAGACACCCCAGCCCACACTAACACCACCACCAAAGGCTCGTCTGGTGACAGCAGTGGCTGATGCAGAGCGCTCTCCTTGATGTCTCCAACATCGTTGGTGGCCATCATTTCTGCTCAGTGTGAATTTACTTTCATGAGTGACCAGCACTGAGGGCACTTGTCCCTCGACCAGTGTAGATGACGCCTGTGTCTGGTGGTGTGGTCAGGTATGTAGATGACGCCTGTGTCTGGTGGTGTGGTCAGGTATGTAAATGATGCCTGTGTCTGGTGGTGTGGTCAGGTACGTATATGACGCCTGTGTCTGGTGGTGCGGTCACGTATATAGATGACGCCTGTGTCTGGTGGTGCAGTCAGGTATGTAGATGACGCTTGTGTCTGGTGGTGCGGTCAGGTACGTAGATGATGCCTATGTCTGGTCGTGTGGTCAGGTACGTATATGACGCCTGTGTCTGGTGGTGCAGTCAGGTATGTAGATGACCCTTGTGTCTGGTGGTGTGGTCAGGTACGTAGATGATGCCTATGTCTGGAGGTGTGGTCAGGTATGTAGGTGCCGCCTGTGTCTGGTGGTGCGGTCAGGTACGTAGATGATGCCTATGTCTGGTCGTGTGGTCAGGTACGTAGATGATGCCTGTGTCTGGTGGTGCGGTCAGGTATGTAGATGACCCTTGTGTCTGGTGGTGTGGTCAGGTACGTAGATGATGCCTATGTCTGGAGGTGTGGTCAGGTATGTAGATGATGCCTGTGTCTGGTGGTGCGGTCAGGTACGTAGATGATGCCTGTGTCTGGTCGTGTGGTCAGGTACGTAGATGATGCCTGTGTCTGGTGGCGCGGTCAGGTACGTAGATGATGCCTATGTCTGGTCGTGTGGTCAGGTATGTAGATGATGCCTGTGTCTGGTGGTGCGGTCAGGTATGTAGATGATGCCTGTGTCTGGTGGTGCGGTCAGGTATGTAGATGATGCCTGTGTCTGGTGGTGTGGTCAGGTATGTAGATGATGCCTGTGTCTGGTGGTGTGGTCAGGTATGTAAATGATGCCTGTGTCTGGTGGTGTGGTCAGGTACGTATATGACGCCTGTGTCTGGTGGTGCGGTCAGGTATATAGATGACGCCTGTGTCTGGTGGTGCAGTCAGGTATGTAGATGACGCTTGTGTCTGGTGGTGCGGTCAGGTACGTAGATGATGCCTATGTCTGGTCGTGTGGTCAGGTACATATATGACGCCTGTGTCTGGTGGTGCAGTCAGGTATGTAGATGACCCTTGTGTCTGGTGGTGTGGTCAGGTACGTAGATGATGCCTATGTCTGGAGGTGTGGTCAGGTATGTAGGTGCCGCCTGTGTCTGGTGGTGCGGTCAGGTACGTAGATGATGCCTATGTCTGGTCGTGTGGTCAGGTACGTAGATGATGCCTGTGTCTGGTGGTGCGGTCAGGTATGTAGATGATGCCTGTGTCTGGTGGTGCGGTCAGGTACGTAGATGATGCCTATGTCTGGTCGTGTGGTCAGGTATGTAGATGATGCCTGTGTCTGGTGGTGCGGTCAGGTATGTAGATGATGCCTGTGTCTGGTGGTGTGGTCAGGTATGTAGATGATGCCTGTGTCTGGTGGTGCGGTCAGGTATGTAGATGATGCCTGTGTCTGGTGGTGTGGTCAGGTATGTAGATGATGCCTGTGTCTGGTGGTGTGGTCAGGTACGTAGATGATGCCTGTGTCTGGTGGTGTGGTCAGGTATGTAAATGATGCCTGTGTCTGGTGGTGTGGTCAGGTATGTAGATGATGCCTGTGTCTGGTGGTGTGGTCAGGTATGTAGATGATGCCTGTGTCCGGTGGTATGGTCAGGTGCCTTGCAGGTCATCTAGCATGCTGACCACACAGATGTAAACAGCTTTGAATGGTCTGACATGACACCTGGTGTCTCTCACCTCCCTTAAAGAGAACCAAGCACCCGGCTTTTTTCATATAAAGTAAAGCCAGTGCTATACTGGTGCTAGGATTCTGAATGTAAGCAGAGCTTTTGTTCAGAGATTGGACATTTGCTTTCAGAAATATGTGGAAGTAAAGTTTCAGAAATGCATGGCTATTTGATTGACAGGTGCAACAGAAAGGGAATATGTGGGTTGGATTTTGCTATCTATTCCAGCCCCTGTCTTCTTCCCTGGCCTTGGTAAACGCAAGACTGTTCGAGCTGGATTTTGCACACACCCCTATAACATGACAGAAATGACTCATACCTGGAAGGAGCCCATACAGTCTAGCATCTACCAAGGCCAGGCAGGAAAACAGGGGTTGGAATAGATAGGAAAACCAAACCCACATATTCTTTTCCTGTTGCACCTGTCAATCAAATATCAGTGCATTGCTGGAGCTTTACTTGCACATTTTTCTGAAATAAAACATCCAATCTCTGAACAGAAGCTCTGCTTACATTCAGCATCCGATCCCCAGTATAGCACCGGCTTTACTTTGTATATGAAAATCATGCTGGTTGCTTCTCTTTAAATGTGCCTGGACTTGTGTGGCATTCATCATCCAGGTTCGAAGGGCGTTGTTCCAAATGAAGCAGTTATCAGGGTGGGATGTGGCCAGCAGACGTCCACTTCTCTGCCTTTCTGTGACCCCTCCAGTCTCTCTGTGTCTCTGTACAACCTGCTGGTGACACTCTATGCTCACTGGCCACTGTCGTCGGAGAACATCCTGCTTGAAGCCTCACAATGGCGCGGTGCTGCTGATCAATTGTTAAGTGTCGTCTTGGTCTCATGATGTCAGAATGTGACCAGCATGACGAGGAGGACTGTAAATACCCATTCTAATTGAGCCCCAAAATGTATTGGGTGTTTCAAGGATCAAACACCTGGTGTGAATTTTGCCTTTAGGCTCCTTGTTAGAGAACAGAAAGTCGTGCAAAAAGTCCTGAAACATTGAACAGATGGAGATGAGCATCCAAAAGATTAGAGAAGGTCACATTCAGATCACCTGAAAAGGATAGAGGGCATATAGGGCATATAGGGTCATCCTGTAATTTCACCCAAAAGCCAAATATCCCTTTTTATGAGTAGTGTACATATATACAGTGTATGTATATATATATATATATATATATATATATATATATATATATATATATATACTGTATGTGTGTCATTGTGCACATAAGAGGAAGTTTCTCTAAAGACCTCCTAAGTGATACAGCAGCAAATAGCGCCACCTGCAGGTGCTACCTCTATACTGCACATCTATGAGAGTTATTACAAAAGAAATCTGATAAAAAAGAGAGTAAAGATTGGGCAAAATATGATAAAACAAAGGCATGAGGGGCGGTGGAGGGGTCATCTATATCTATGATGGCTACTGACACTTTTGCAGGTGGGTTTGATTTTTATGGAACTCTATCACAGTCTGTGTTGCAGAAAATAATTAATGTATTGGAAATAGTTTTGATAGATGAGTAAATTAGTTCAAATGTAAGATGTTTATAAACATTATAGATGTAGAGATAAATAGATGGAAATATAGATATTAGCAAAAATAGATGTACAGTAAATGGTGAAATCTCTCCTCCTAGGGCAGGAAAATCCTGTGATTATACAAAAGGGCAAAAATGGAGGCAGCACTCAAAGGGGGGGACCTTCTAAGATACATAGATAATGATGGATAGATAGAGGGATAGATAGATAGAGGGATAGATAGATAATGATAGATAGATAGATAGATAGATAGATAGATAGATAGATAATGATGGTTAGATAGACAAATAGATGGACGGATGGATGGCTGGGTGGATGGATGGATTGGTGGGTTGATGGATGGATGGATAGATGGATGGATGATGGATGGATGGATGAATAAATGGCTGGCTGGATGGATAGATCGATAGATGGGTGGATACATAGATGGATGGGTGGATGGATGGATAGATGGCTGGATGGATGGATGGATAAATGGCTGGATGGATAAATTGATAGATGGATGGATACATAGATGGATGGGTGGATGGATGGATGGATGGATGGATTGATGGATGGATGGATGGATGGATGGATAGATGGCTGGATGGATAAATGGCTGGATGGATGGATACATAGATCGATAGATTGATGGATACATAGATGGATGGGTGGATGGATGGATAAATAGCTGGATGGATACATTGATAGATGGATGGATACATAGATGGATGGGTGGATGGGTGGATGGATGGATGGATGGATAGATGGCTGGCTGGATGGATGGATAGATGGCTGGATGGATGGATACATAGATGGATGGGTGGATGGGTGGATGGGTGGATGGATGGATGGATGGATAGCTGGCTTGATGGCTGGCTGGATGAATGGATGGGAGGTTGGATGGGTGGAAAGATCGATAGCTGGATGGATACATAGATGGATGCATGGATGGATTGATGGAAGGATGCATGGATGGATAGTTGGATGGGTGGATGGATAGATGGATAGATGGATAGATGGATAGATGGATAGATAGATAAATGGATGGATGGATAGATAGATAAGTAGATGATAGATGGATGGATGGATAAATGATAGATGGATGGATGGATAGATATCACATGTGCCTTGTGATTAATAGGGTTTATATTTTTTTATATCATGTTTCTTATAGGCAGCACATTAGTCTTCCATCACTGGGGTCCTGGGTTCAGATCTCACCAAGGACAACATCTGCAAGGAGTTTGTATGTTCTCTCTGTGCTTAAGTGGATTTCCTTCGGGTTCTCCGATTTCTTCCCACACTCAAAAGACATACTGATAGGGAATTTAGATTTTGAGCCCCAATAGGGACAGTGTTAACGATGTTTATAAAGCGCTGCAGAAGTAATGGCGCTATATAAGTGAGTAAAATTATTTTCTTTACTTAATCAATATAAAGTACCATTTTTGGCCACTAAGTGGCACTGTTGCTACAGTTGACAATGATTCTATTGCTCCATTGATGATGGTGTTAATAACTGCAACCCTGACATCTACTGGCCATAAAGGTGAACTACAGAATACAATATTTTTTCCCCAAGTCATTTGCTGACAAAGGGAATGTTGCAGTCAAGAGAAAATTCTCTTCTTTATCCTCCCAGTAATATCCCCATCTCTATGAAAATCATGTGTGTTTTACACAATTGTCAAGGTTAATGGCTTTTTTCCCCGCAAGTATCTGCTTTCAATTACATGATAATCCGCAGGCTTTTGAGGATGTATAAACTTGAACCTTCTATTTTTATAGTTTTTATTGCACTGTTGATAAATGATAGAAACTTTTGTCTGGGTAAGAGGAAATTCATTACTGTAGAGTTTTATTATGTGATCTATTCACACTGAAAAGGCAGAAAGGATTCAGAATAGTGAGAAAATAACATTTATTTTGAAAGAAGATGATCAGGGATTTATGGTGGCAACTCCAGAGCCGCTGTTATTAATGCAATATTAATAAGAAAACTCTGTGCAAATATTAGACTATCAGGAATTGAGAGTTCAGCTCCGAAGCATGCAGAATTATAAATGCAGCTCTAATGTATAATACAGACTGTAACTCCGGATCAGTTCAGGATAATTAATGCAGTATATTTTGCATGTTCTTTAAATTTCAGATACTTTTATTTGTACAAATAAAAACATTGAAGGGATATTCCTGATTTAGCAAAAATGCTTATTTAATAAATAAACGTTATGACATTTTCTGATACATTTTCAATAACAATCCATTCGACAAACTAATTTGGTTCTGTTTACAGTAATTTCAAGCAGATCTGTCACCAGATTTTGCAATAGAAGCTGCATGCACTCTTAATTTGATCACTTAGACCAGATGAGGCCGGTGTACTTGCTTTTGAATCCATGTCAGAATGTCTGTACAATCCTGATATTAACTTGAGGCCGGAGTCATACTTGGAGGGACTCGCGTGAGTGTCACATCACATCACCCGGCACGGACTGACGCTCTCCGGACACGAGCATGCAGCTGCATAGAAATACATGCAGCCGACCCGCTCCTGTCAGGAGGGAAGCCGACCGCGCCGGGTGATACAATCCCATACTCGTGCGAGTCATACAGCTTGTGTGAGTGCACCCAGAGTCTGACAAAAGAGTGAAAGAGCTTCTGACTCCAACTGTATTCACTCGCCTCCACCCACCAAGTTTGATTGACAGCTGCAGCTTGTACTGATCAGTGGGAAATCACAGCTACAGCAGGGAGGAGATTCTCTGAGGAGCTGACAGTCAGGACAGGGGGACAGAGATGGAGTTTAATCTTTAATCAAATGAGATTATACAGTCATTCCGACACATTTTGGGTTTTATTCACAGTAAGTACACCAGCCTCACCATGTCTAAGAGCCATATAATATCCTTCACACAAAGGGTATAATTTATACAGTGTGTCCACCCATATCCTGTATACAGTGTGTCCACCCATATCCTGTCCACTGCCATTAACTTGAGAACGGGGCCGCTATAGGCATAGAAGTGGTGTCTAGGTATAGTAAAGTAGCCATGCGCTACGCAATGAAACCACCTATAGTGCCACCTGGTGGAAAACAACGGAGTTAGCATTTTTATCTCGAAAACAGAACGAGATAGAGAAAAAAAGGGAATTACAAAGTTGTAGGGCATCATCAATTCAATATGAATCAACACCTTGCATACAGAAATGCTATGATATGAAACCCATGATCCCCCCAAAACATTGAATGCTGGTCACGCATATGGCGCTCATTTAACTTTGATGCTCAGAGTGTCCCCCGTCAGCTGCAATGCACATCTGGCCTCTGCACAGCATACTGTATCTTGCTGCACGTTGTGCTATATGGTGTAACGCCTGCCTGGATCCACAGACTCAGACTGGCTGTAATGGGGAGGCTAGAGAGAAGCCACTCACCCAGCAGGACCCCCAGAACCCTGAAATCCTTAAACCCCTATACAGGGATTTGGAATTACACAGGGCCCTGGAGATCACTACCTGTGGAAGGCTGCAGTCCGATGAGAGTAGTAGTCAGGCAGGGTCAAACCAGGAATAGCAGAACAGGGACAGGATCGGCAGACAGGGACGTAATCAGAAAACGGAGCAGAGGTCAAATCCGGATCGGGCAGCGAGGTACAAAAACAGCAGGCAGAAGGGTAGTCAGAAAACACGCAGAAGTCAGCACACAGGAATCACAAAACAGAATAGGACGTAACAGGAGCCAGGAAATCAGAACTATCTCTGGCAGTGGTCATGTGACAGGAGGGGGAATAAGAAGGGTGTGGTGTCTTCCCATTGGCTGTAGCTGAACGCTGGCAACTTCAGCTGGAAGACACATGCCACCTACAGTCAGCCAGCGGTACTGCAGATCCCAAGATAACCCAGCCCAGTGGATGATCGGAGCCTGCGCCCACCGGTGCCTCTGGCATCGACTCTTCTCCCATCACCAGCACCATCCACAGCAGGAACATGGCGTCGCCGGGCGATCGGAGCAGAAGTCGCTGGAGCAGACTCCGGTGGTGACATAACATATGGTAGGTGACACGTTTGCACAAGCATCTGTGATACATCGTCATAGGTCCTGTAATGTTGGTGGAAGGGTCGCATACACCGGCTGTTTGATGTGACCTCACAGAAAGAAGTCCAATGGGGTCAGGTCAGGTGAGCGTGGAGGCCGCTCCACACAGCCACCATACCCAATGACTTGTAGGAAGGTCTCCATGAGGTATCGCTTCACATCCGCAGCCTTGTGAGGTTTACACGTTCTAATCATAGCATTTCTGTATGCAAGGTGTCGATTCATATTGAATTGATGATGCCTACAACTTTGTAATTCACTTTTTTTCTCTATCTCGTTCTGTTTTCGAGATAAACTGCTAACTCCGTTGTTTTCCACCAGGTGGCGCTATAGGTGGTTACATTGCATAGCGCATGGCTACTTTACTATACCTAGACACCACTTATGCCTATAGCTGCCGCCGTTCTCAAGTTAATGGCGGTGGACAGGATATGGGTGGACACACTGTAGAATGGGACATTATGGCAGAATCACTGTAATAAGCACAAGTGACCTAAGTGTCCCCTGGATTCTGCAAATATGAACAGAATGCATCAATAATAGCAAAGAGCAAATGAGGAGGAATCCGACCTGTGCTGCGGTCCCAGGATCTGGCTGAAGCACCTTGTGCTGACTATAGACGGGGACCCTTCCGGACGCCCACCATCTGCACACACCCTCTGAACCAAACTTCCATCATTACAGGATTCTGCTGTGATCTGAGGATATCCAGCAGAACCACTGGGGGTCAAGGTTTTGCAGCCACAATATGGAAATCAAAATTTAGCTTTATTAAAAGGGTTTGTTCACTAATTAAAAAAATAACTAAAAAGTGACCCGGAATGGTGCAGAAAAAGATACAACCAAAACTGTTCTTACCTACTGGACCCCTCCCCCCAATGGCTGTTGGACTCATGAACTAGTCAATTTGGGTACAAAGTACGTAATTTTTTAACAGTTTCTATAACAGTAACGCAATTCCAATTTCATATATTCAATGGCTACATATTATAGCATTTCAGAGTGCAGCTATATTGTTTTTGTTTGATAGATTAGTTGTCACAGCTTGCACCTGTTAACACTTGTATCATTCTTGTCGGTACTGGTCAGTTTTTTATATTTGTAATATAATTTCTTATTGAGTACTCCGCCCATCAGCCTGGGGCATTTTTTGTTTGAGGTGGCTTCTTCATGTTCTTAAAATTGTAAGCTTCCAGGCCAAGGAGAGGCATACAAGTTGAGGGTTCTAAGAAAGGGGTACGCCTTGTCACATGAATTGACCAATTTGTGCTCTAAGTACCTAATTTCTTAACATAGTTTCCATAGCAGTAATGAAATTCCAAGTTTTTATAGTCAATGGCTACATATTGTAGCATTTCAGAGTGCAGCTATATTCTTTTTGTTAGATTGTCTAGCTGCTTAGCTTGCACCTGTTCACACTTGTCTTAGTCTTCTAGGTGCTGGTCAGTTTTTTTATATTTGAAATATACTTTCTTCTCATTAAGCACTCTGCCCATCAGCCTAGGGTGTTTATAATCATAGCTGGATCCTTCCTGCCCTTAAAATTGTAGGCTTACAGCCTGGGGAGAGGCATATAACGTGAGGGTCCAAAAAAGCAGTACGCCTTGTTGCTAACTGTTGGACGCTCATGAATTGGACAATTTGTGTGTTAAGTACCTAATTGTTTAACATAGTTTCTATGGCACGAATAAACTCCAATTTCATATATTCAATGGTTAGAGATAGCATTTCAGAGTTCAGCTATATACTTGTTGTTAAACTGACTAGTTGTGTAGCTTGCACCTGTTCACACTTGTCTCATTCTTGGAGGTGGTGATCAGTTTTTTTTAATATTTGCCCTATATATATCATACTAGGAAAGTATAGCATAGTGGCTTTTCCCTTGATGCACTGATCACACCCTCCTATTTGCATAATGCTGGTCACCACCTTCTATTTGCATAATGCGGATCACACCCTCCTATTTGCATAATGCTGATTACATCCTCTTATTTGCAAAACAAAGCCAATACTTTACATTGATTACCTAATTCCAGCATGAATGCTGTGTATCTTCTCTGCACCTGCGCACCAACACTGAATGATTGTGGTAGTGCGCACACAATGGCTGCTGGTGCACTCTGATTTCTCATTCAAGGAGCCAGACATCAGAGAACTCCTGCAGCCATTGTGTGCACACTCACACTGACACTCTGAGCATGCTGCCGCAAATATCCAGTGTCAGTGCGCAGGCGTAGACAGGAGGCGCAGCATTCACACTGGGTGCTAGACTTTTGTTAATAAATGTAAGGTCTCAGTTTTATTATGCAAATATAAATGCGTGACGGTGCACCATGGAAAACTCTACACCAAGGGTGCGCCAAAGAGCCCTCTTTTGCATATAAAATTAAAGTTCAAAAATTAATTAAATATTACGTTAAGCTATACTTTCATATTATGGTTTAAATATGTGCCCTATATAAATGTGTAGGCAGATTAATTGCAATTTTTGAGGGTGAAAGACTCCCTATAATGATCTCTTAAAAAAAATTACAACTCCTTAAAAGAGGGCCTATCATCAGGTGCTCTTATTTTATTCTTGCTGCTTCCCTAAGTAGTTGTTTGTTTTGTATTGTTGTTTGTTTGTTTAGTATTGTTGTTTGTATGTTTTGTATTGTTGTTTGTTTGTTTAGTATTGTTGTTTGTATGTTTTGTATTGTTGTTTGTTTGTTTAGTATTGTTGTTTGTATGTTTTGTATTGTTGTTTGTTTTTAAATCCACCATAAGGTTCCTGATATTCTGCTTCATTATTTAGTGCTAATTGTTCTGGAGTTTACTATTCACTGGAGATTGGCTCACAGATCCTCTGGGGCGTGGCTCAAAGATCCTCTAGGGCGTGGCTCACAGATCCTCTGGGGCGTTGCTCACAGATCCTCTGGGGCGTGGCTCACAGATCCTCTGGGGAGAATCTTTAGGCTGCTCTGAAATATTATGTGAGCCACGTTCCTTTAGTAAAGATCATCAAAATTAGCACTAAATGAAAAGTTCCATATTTCCGGAGCTGTATTAGAAGGCACGGGATCACATTTTTCCTGTTAAGTAAAATCTGTTTAAAAACAAGCAAGAAAATGTTTTATCTCACAGAAAGAATCATCTATGATCCTGTGCTGTAATGTCTGTATACTTTTTTGCATCCTTGCTAGCCCAGATGTGGTATGATCAGGCCATGTCCCTGTACTGTCAGACACAGCCATTACACAGTAGATAGCTGGGGCACATATATAAGATTATCTCAGCCAGCGGAGTATCCGGGGGCAAGCGGGGCATTTGTCCCCTGATGCGGCGATCTGAGGTGTCTCCCTCCCTTTTGTCATTCCCCAGACTGAAATTCTGCTAGTCTCTGAGCCGGCTGTCAATCTGACAGCCGGCTCAGAGAAAGTGCAGGGCACTGCCACCCAGTGACCAGTTGTGCTCACTTCTTGCAGACGTGAGTACAACTGAAGCCCTTAGCACCAGGTCACTTCCAGGTCACAGCGATGTCAGCAGTATGGTCAAGTGATCTGATCGATCACGGTCATGCCGTAGTGAAGAAACACTCAGTGTGCGGTGCAACGGGAGGGGAACACAAAGAAAAAAGTAAAAGGGGGGCCCTCGCGATAGGGAGAAGGAAGAAGAGTCACCCCTTAACACTCACCTGAGTCTGAACCCTGAGCTCCCTATTGTCCGTAGACGGGTCTTTCCCCTTTGGCTGACCCTGGACTAGTCCTAGCTAGTGTGTAGGGCATGAAAACACTAGTCTTACAACTGCAATAAGACAAGGGGAGAGAGACAAACAAGTGGGACAAAACATAAAAAGGAACTCCAACGCTTCTCCACAGAGTGAAATTCACAGCTTCTACCGGAAAGAACTCCACAGCTTCAACTGGAACAGCTTCACCAGAGTGGTCAGCATAGAAGATCTATAACCGGCATAGGAGTGAGCCTAAATAGAGGAAGGGAGTGGTGATAAGGTGCAGCAGCTGAGATTTAAAGCTACAAGGACTTTTAGCAGTAAAAGAAAGGGACTCTTAACCCCTTCAGCACTGAAAAGAAATAATTCCGCTCTACTCAAGATAATCGCTGAGACTCCACAATTTTTGACACTTGAAATTTTAAATTACTATCAATAATGACTGGAGCGGGTGGTATGGGTGAAGCTTCAGATGACACACGGTACAATGATATATTTTACATATCTTTTGAGCAATGATCTATAAAACACATTGTGGATTTTAAGTGCTTGTGATGACTTAAGGTGAAAATCCAAAATGATGACAGTGACCACCTTATACGGCCCAATGAACCTAGAACCCAGCTTCTAAGAAGGAATTTTGAACTTAATATTTCTGGTGGACAGCCATGCATAATCATTCACACACAGGTCCGGACCTGACAAACCTCTTTTATCAGCCATGTGTTTGTATCTGCCATAATCTTCAGATTGTTCTGTACTCCTTGCCAAACTGAAGAGAGAGACAAAAGAAAAACAGAACCGCCGAACATACATCTCTACTGAAAACACAGAACTGAGGGGGAAAGCCGTATGCACCAAAAAATAGTGACCTACCAGTGGACTCATACCGAAAAAGAACGACTGTGATCAGAGACAACGTCATCTGTAAGGTACCTGGATGTGAATGAATATTTATAATACTGACTACGTCTCATCGGTGCTGTGGTTTCTGTATGGTGCGTAGTCTAAAGATGGCTGGTAACATCAACTCTCAGTATCTCCTTACCATTGTTAAGGCTTACTGGAAGTTGTAGGTTCATGTGATACAAATATATATGGATCTTACCTGATATTACAATTGATGTAGCATGTACTGATGGTGGTTCTTGTGACGTATTTTTGTACTGATGTTGGTTCTGGAAATGTATTCTTGGTTCTGATCCTGTACACATGTAACAATTTGTAATTTTTAAGATTACATTATACAAGGCTATGTAATAAAGTTATAAGTATTGTGCCATCTGACTAATTAAGGGTTACTATGTATTTTTAATGATAAGAGCATTAAAGGGGTTGTCCAAGTTTGTGATGAGTCTGCAGTTTCTCCATGTGTCACTCTCTGTGACTGCAGGCTTCAGAACTCTCACAGCGAGTACACTGTATGCTGTCAGGATTCTTTGGTGCCAGCGATGAGAGTGGGAGATCACAAAACCGTAAGCATGTGGTTTACATACATGTGGTTACATGCCAACTAGCCATGGGTTGCAGCACAATGGATCAGTGGTTAGCATTGTAGGAAGGGTGGCTCAGTGGTTAGCATTGTATGAAGGGGGTCTCAGTGGTTAACATTGTAGGAAGGGCAGCTCAGTGGTTAGCACTGTAGGAAGGGTGGCTCAGTGGTTAGCACTGTAGGAAGGGTGTCTCAGTGGTGAGCATTGTAGGAAGGGTGGCTCATTGGTTAGCACTATAGGAAGGGTAGCTCAGTGGTTAGCACTGTAGGAAGGGTGGCTCAGGGATTAGCACTGTAGAAAGGGTGGCTCAGGGGTTAGCACTGTAGGAAGGGTGGCTCACTGGATAGCATTGTAGGAAGGGTGGCTCAGTGGTGAGCATTGTAGGAAGGGTGGCTCATTGGTTAGCACTATAGGAAGGGTGGCTCAGTGGTTAGCACTGTAGGAAGGGTGGCTCAGGGGTTAGCACTGTAGGAAGGGTGGCTCACTGGATAGCATTGTAGGAAGGGTGGCTCACTGGATAGCATTGTAGGAAGGGTGGCTCAGTGGTGAGCATTGTAGGAAGGGTGGCTCATTGGTTAGCACTATAGGAAGGGTGGCTCAGTGGTTAGCACTGTAGGAAGGGTGGCTCAGGGGTTAGCACTGTAGGAAGGGTGGCTCACTGGATAGCATTGTAGGAAGGGTGGCTCACTGGATAGCATTGTAGGAAGGGTGGCTCACTGGATAGCATTGTAGGAAGGGTGGCTCACTGGTTAGCACTTGCTTTGCAGCGCTGGGGTCCTGGCTTCAAATCTCACCCAAGACATCTGCAAGGAGTTTGTATGTTCTTCATGCATTTGCATAGATTTCCTATGGTTTCCGCCTATACTCCACAGTAACTGATAGGGAATTTAGATTGTGAGCCCCAATGGGGACAGTGATGATAATGTCTGTAAAGCGCTATGGAATATGATGGCACTATATAAGCAAAGCATAACAAATAAATAAAAAGTGAGGCCGGACACATCTTGTCAGAATGTTGCTGGACGTATGCATATCGCATTCTTGCGCTCACACGACCGTCCACTCTTGCTGCTGACACGGGAGAATCCGAGTAGTGCAGAATTCAGAAACCTGCAGTCACCTAGAGTGAGCACAGACTTTCATCACAAACCTGGACAAGCCATTTAATTATAAAATTAAGCCCTGTAGCCCAATCCTAACAGTGTGTACTATACTCACTGTCAAGATTCAGCTCTGCTTGCTGTTCCAGCAGTAATCTCATGGTCAGTTCACTCATATGCAATTGTCATGCTTGCGGTCACATGACAACTTGCTTTTCTTCCTGCTTTTCTCAGTTTTATAGTGAAAATTGAGAAAACTATGAAGAGCAGCTCGTCGGCACGTGAGTAAGTGTGCAAATCACATATGAATGAGGACCACCCAAACCACGGGGGAAGGGGAGGGATGAGGACCACCCAAACCACGGGAGGGGGAGGGCGGCGCTAAACTGAATTCTTACCTAGATTCGCCTCTGATCTCAGCACAGGAACATTTTTATTTTAACACATCCAATTGTGGAACTTTCAAGATCAATTGAGTAAAATTAACTTTATTCTTGGGAAATCCTTTCTCTTGAGGATTGATAACAAGAAAGAGTACTATCAGCCTGCAGGGGGCGATCTATTCCAATGAATTATCCTTAGAGGCTCAGCATTTTAGAGATTAACACTAATGTCCCCATTAATGTCACAGATAAGGGAATGATCTGTGCATCAGCCCTGGATTGTGATCTATATAGAGATATCAGCGTTTACTGCAGATTTAATAGTATGGACGGAGTAATATTATAGTACGGTGCCAGTAGGGTGGGAGCAATGATCCCCCTGCATAGGAGGTAGTGGTCTGAGACCCCCGCAGTGATGGCACCCCATGTTTCTCTGAACCTCAGGGGGCTGCTGAAGCCCCTCACACACTAAAATATAAACCTCTACACTATTAGAAAAAAAACCCTCTTTCTGCTTATAGCCACTACTAGGAAAACTCCCAATATAAGGATTTATCAAGAAGGAATTATACTATCAGTATTAGGCCCTCTGCGCACTAGAAAATGACTTTTAATCAAGGAAAATCTGGATCCTCTGAAAGAATCCCGCACCTGCGGTAAACAACTGCACCAAAACCGTAACGAAATCTGCATGCAGTTTTGCCACGGTTTGGTGCGGATTTGCTGCAGTTTTTCCGCAGGTTGGTCCCTGCGGATTTTTACCATTATCTATGGCAAAAAACGCAGGTACCTGCGGAAAAGAAGTGACATGCTCATTATAGGTTCCCTGGAAGCTGCAACAATGTATCCAGATGTGGTGAGCACCCCCTAGTGGTGGCTACAGGTAGCCAGAATCTTATTACGAACTCATAATGATGTGAATAAAAAGAAGAAACATGGGGCTCTAACATTGAAAAATAAAATTCAGATCCCTAGCAGGATAAATCAAATGCTCCATCTCAGCACTACAGCAGTATGGCTACACCAGGGACATCACCATCGGCCCCCTCCACCTGCAATAGTAAGGCCTAAACCATTCTAGAAAACTAATCACATTATTTACCACCACCTACCCCTAATACAACACATGTAAATAAATAAAAAATAAATAAATTATATATATATAATTGGTGCGTACAATTTTTAATGTATTTAAAAATTTCCTAAAAATAAAAAAGCTTACATTTGTTTTCGAATTTTTCACTTACAGTACAATGGCTGAAATAGGCGACCCCCTTTTTATTTTTTGTAGCATTATGTTAAATGTGCACTATTTTAATGATATGAAAATGGAGTTTAGTAAATATTAATTTACATTACATGATATAATTATCATTTATTATTTATGATTATATAGTACATCCTATTATCTCATATTAGATAGATTTATAGATAGACAGAAGGATGGATAGATAGATAGATAGATAGATAGAGGGATAGATAGATAGATAGATAGATAGATAGATAGAGGGATAGATAGATAGATAGATAGAAAGATTGATGATAAATAGATAATAGATAGAAAGAGGATAATATATAGATAGATAGATAGTAAATATTAATTTACCTTACATGATGTAATCATTTATTATTATTATTATTTATGATTATATAGTACATCCTATTATCTCATATTAGACAGATAGATAGATGGATGGATAGATAGAGAGATAGATGGATAGAGGGATAGATAGATAGATGGATGGATAGATAGAGGGATAGATAGATAGATAGATAGATAGATAGATAGATAGATAGAGGGATAGAGGGATAGATAGAGGGATAGATAGAGGGATAGATAGATAGATAGATAGATAGAGGGATAGATAGAGGGATAGATAGATAGATAGATAGAGGGATAGATAGAGGGATAGATAGATAGAGAGATAGATGGATAGAGGGATAGATAGATAGAGAGATAGATAGATAGATGGATGGATAGATAGAGGGATAGATAGATAGATAGATAGATAGATAGATAGATAGAGGGATAGAGGGATAGATAGAGGGATAGATAGAGGGATAGATAGATAGATAGATAGATAGATAGATAGATAGATAGATAGATAGATAGATAGATAGATAGATAGATAGAGGGATAGATAGAGGGATAGATAGAGGGATAGATAGATAGATAGATAGATAGATAGATAGATAGATAGATAGATAGATAGAGGGATAGATAGATAGATAGATAGATAGATAGAGAGATAGATAGATGGATGGATGGATGGATAGATAGAGAGATAGATAGATAGAGGGATAGATTGATAGAGAGATAGATAGAGGGAGGGATAGATGGATGGCTGGATAGATAGAGAGATAGATAGATAGATAGATAGATAGATAGAAGGATGGATAGATAGAGGGATAGATAATAGATAGATAGATAGATAGATAGATATAGATGGATAGCTAGATAGATAGATAGAGGGATAGATAGAGCAAAATACTCTGTAAGCACTAAGATGTGTAAACATGGAATATATGAAATATAAACCTCGTCATTACTGCTATATACAATATACTTATAAAAACCTACAAATGTAAACGGCAGGTGGTTTTTTTTTGTAAATAAATAAAGACACAGTCTCTGATTACTATAGTAGATAAACAGACAAAAGAAATGCACCCAAAAGTTATTATATTTTGAATGCATCTCAAAAATAAAAGTACAAATGTTGGAATATTACAACCACACAGTAATTACTATCTATCTAGCAATTTGTACCATATTTACCTAGGATTGTATTTCTACCACAGTTATATTATTAAACCCGTTTTTTACATTAATAACTATCTCATAAATAATTAGGTCATTAAAAGTAAATAAATAGATGAATTATTGCCAAAAACATGAATTTAGAGTTCAGGCAGAGGTTTTTGTTCTCCCTGTGATGCTAGAACTACAAATCTTAATGTAATCAAAAGGTAATATACGGCACAAGCTCAGTGCATCTAATATAATAAATCACAAATATAAAAATACCTATATATATATATATATACATATATAAAGATAAAAATATACTATATACAGCTGTTTGTAATTTATGAAAAAAATAGGTCTACACGAACTTGAAACGTGTAATAAAGCTACTATTAGTTACTAGCACAGCTTGGAACAATGACTTTTCCAGCAGCTGTGCGGGCAGCCAGAATCCCCTTATTTTTCAATATACATACAGAGGACGAAGAGAAATAATGAAAATAACAAAATCACCCTCATATAAAATTAATAATGTAAGGTTTGTAAATAAATAATGCTTAATATTCTATATAAGGGGGCAGCCTCATTATCGGGGGTTATCTCTCCAGATGGTTAATTGATTGTATGGAAATACTGACAACAACTGTGTAATCTGCAACAATCTTTTTTTATTTTTGTGCCATTTTCTGGCAGAAAGAGATAGATTAGATAGATATATAGATAGAGGGATAGATAGATAGATAGATAGATAGATAGAGGGATAGATAGAGGGATAGATAGATAGATAGATAGAGGGATAGATAGATAGAGAGATAGAGGGATAGATAGAGGGATAGATAGATAGATAGAGGGATAGATAGAGGGATAGATAGATAGATAGAGGGATAGATAGATAGATAGATAGATAGATAGATAGAGGGATAGATAGATAGACGGGATAGATAGAGAGATAGATAGAGAGATAGATAGATAGATAGAGGGATAGATAGATGGATAGATGGATAGATGGAGGGATAGAGAGATAGATAGAGGGATAGATAGATAGATAGAGGGGATAGATAGATAGATAGATAGATAGATAGATAGATAGATAGACGGGATAGATAGATAGATAGATAGATAGATAGATAGATAGATAGATAGATAGATAGAAAGATGGATAGATAGAAATATAGATAGATAGAGGGATAGATAGATAGATAGACGGGATAGATAGATAGATAGATAGAAAGATGGATAGATAGAAATATAGATAGATAGAGGGATAGATAGATAGATAGATAGAGGGATAGATAGATAGAGGGATAGATAGAGGCATAGATGGAGGGATAGATAGATAGATACAGTAGATAGATAAATAGAGGGATAGATAGATAGATAGAAAGATAAATAGATAGATAGATAGATAGATAGAGGGATCGATAGATAGATAAATGGATAGATAGAAAGTTAAAAAGCAGCACCAATGTAAAAAGAAGCCTCAAATCCCGACCAATAAGCACAAAACTCAAAATTATCTAGATAAATAGATAGATAGATGGAAAAATAGATAATACTATAGATAGATTTTATAAAGTGATAACCAATAGACATATAGATAATAGACAGATTAGATAGATAGATAAATAGATAAATAGATACATAGATGAATGATAGAAAAAAAAAAAAGAAAGAAAGTTGAAAAGCAGCACCAATGTAGAAAGAAGCCTCAAGTCCCCTGACCACAGGGTAATATGCGCATAAAACTCCACATTATCTAGATAAATAGATAATTGGATGAAGATAGATAATAGATTTTTAAACAGAAATAATAGATATATAGATAACACAGATAGATAATACAGATAGATAATAGGTAATTGATGATTGATAGATATTAGATTTCTTCAGTAATAAGGAAATTATGACTCTTTTACCTGAAGACAGGATTTATTTTTGTGCTACATAGATCTGTACTTTTTTTAGGAAGAGAACAGCAGTATCCGACTTAATAAACGTATAATTGATAATACCCTGTTACATGACCAGTGCATTATACATCTCGGATCTGACATCCCCTGGAATCAGACAGTTGTGGAATGTGGGAAGTCAATGATCATCCTATGAGGAATCTACATGTATCGCTCCAGCCCAGGAGGGAAGCTTTGCTGTCTGATGTAGGAATTGTTATTGTACTGGCAGACCCCATTGATCTGCGGGGAGGGCAGCGCCAGCAGCGGCTCTGTGTGTGCCATGCAGCCTGCGGGCCTCATGGAGAGTCTACTGGAGGCCCCATAGATCTGGGAGCTATTGGGGGAGTAGCTGCTCTGAGGCACAGAGATATGAGGTGGGGAAGAGGAGTAAGAATAGGTCAGGTTAGAAGAGATTGGGTTATTAGATCTGTTCATAAGAGACCCTACCCCAGTGGGACTGAGTGACTGGGGCTGGAAGCAGGAGAGGTCTCCTACAGAGCAGCTGTTACCCAAGTTTTCAAGGTCCCCATTCAACCCAAGGGAGTGATGGTTGAGCTCTGACCCTGGAGATGGCTGCATCATGGTCTGCTGGTTGATCAGGCTGTCTATGCTGAACATCCTGTGCTGCCCTTGGGCTGGTCCAGCAGGGGTTTGGTAGTGATGGACCATGGCTGGGTGGTGATGGTGGGCTGTTGGGTGGATCTGGTGGTTGTACCCAGATCCCACACTGGAGTACAGGCTGTTGGGAAAGGATGGTCTTCCAGCTGGGGTTGGAGTAAAAGCGCTGCTGTTCTGCATGTATCCAGGGTAAGTAGTGATATCTGTCCTCTTGAACCTTTTCCTCCTCCTTAAGAAGCTGCCATTGTCAAACATATCTTCTGCTGCCGGGTCTAAGGTCCAGTAGTTTCCTTTGCCGGGATGTCCAGGTTCCCTGGGGATTTTCACAAAGCAGTCATTGAGAGTCAAGTTGTGTCTGATGGAATTTTGCCATTTCTTGGAGTTTTCTCTGTAGAAGGGGAACCTTTCCATGATGAACTTGTAGATCCCACCCAAGGTGAGCTTCCTCTCTGGAGAGTTGGCTATGGCCATTGCAATCAGGGCTATGTAGCTGTAGGGTGGCTTCCCCCTTTGGACTGGACGTTTCCTTCTCCTTCCTCCAGAGGTTTGGTTGTGCTCCTCATGTTGCCCAGGATTCATCTCCTCCATGGGACTGCAGCTCCCCTTTGGTTCAGATTTGATGGAGACTCCTTCCTTGACCCTCACTGAGCCGGGTGACTCCATGGACAGGTTGGGGGAGCTCCCCATAGGGCTGGAAGCCTCATTGGGTGAATGCTGGGAGTCCACAGTCATGGTGCACATGCCTGAATAGAAGGAGAAATTTGCCAAATTCATAAACAAAATCCTCTCTGATTCCCCTCAGTAAATGTCATCTGGGTTCTCTCCAGACAGACCAGGTGCTGCTGTGCCTCCTGCGACCTGTCTTATATATCACAGCAAAACCTGGCACCTCCCAAACTCCAGCACAAAGTCAAAGCCACTAATCACCCTGCCCTCCCAAATCACCCTGCCCCCCCCAGAAGCCCTCAGATCATGCTGCCCCCCACCCAGAAGCCCCCAGATCACCCTGCCCTCCCAAATCACCCTGCCCCCACCCGAGATCACCCTGCCCCCCCCCAGAAGCCCTCAGATCATGCTGCCCCCCACCCAGAAGCCCCCAGATCACCCTGCCCTACCAAATCACCCTGCCCCCACCCGAGATCACCCTGCCCCCCCCCCAGAAGCCCTCAGATCATGCTGCCCCCCACCCAGAAGCCCCCAGATCACCCTGCCCTCCCAAATCACCCTGCCCCCCCCCAGAAGCCCTCAGATCATGCTGCCCCCCACCCAGAAGCCCCCAGATCACCCTGCCCTCCCAAATCACCCTGTCCCCACCCGAGATCACCCTGTCCCCCCCCCCCCCCCAGAAGCCCTCAGATCATGCTGCCCCCCACCCAGAAGCACCCAGATCAACCTGCCCTCCCAAATCACCCTGCCCCCCAGCCGAGATCACTCTCCCCCCCCCCAGAAGCCCTCAGATCATGCTGCCCCCCACCACGAAGCCCCCAGGTAACCATGACCCCCACCCAGAAGCCCCCAGATCACCCTGCCCTCCCAAATCACCCTGCCCTCCACCCGAGATCACCCTGCCCCCCCAGAACCCCTCAGATCATGCAGCCCCCCACCAAGAAGCCCCCAGGTAACCATGACCCCCACCCAGAAGCCCCCAGATCACCCTGCCCCCCATCCTAGATCACCCTGCCCCCCCCCCAGAAGCCCTCAGATCATGCTGCCCCCCACCAAGAAGCTCCCAGGTAACAATGACCCCCACCCAGAAGCCCCCAGATCACCCTGCCCTCTCAAATCATTCTGCCCTCCACCCGAGATCACCCTGCCCCCCCAACCAAGATAACCCTGCCCTCCCAAATCACGCTGCCCCCCACCCGAGATCACCCTGCCCCCCCAAAAGCCCTCAGATCATGCTGCCCCACCCCACCAAGAAGCCCGCAGGTATCCATGCCCCCCCACCCAGAAGCCCCCAGATCACCCTGCCTCCTCAAGAGCCCCCAGATCATCATGCCCCCCACACTAAATCACCCTACCCCCCACCCTAGATCACCCTGCCCCCCCCCAAAGCCCTCAGATCATGCTGTCCCCCACCAAGAAGCCCTCAGGTAACAATGACCCCCACCCAGAAGCCCCAAGATCACCCTGCCCTCCCAAATCACCCTGCCCCCCACCCGAGATCACCCTGCGCCCCCCAGAAGCCCTCAGATCATGCTGCCCCCCACCAAGAAGCCCTCAGGTAACCATGCCCCCCACCCGAAAGCCCTCAGATCACCCTGCCCACTTAAAACCCCCCAGATCATCATGCCCCCCACCAAATCACCCTGTCCTCCCAAATCACCCTGCTCCCCCACCCTAGATCACCCTTCCCCTCCCACCCTAGATCACCCTGCCCCCCCACAAGCCCTCAGATCATCCTGCCCCCCAACCAGAAGCCCCCAGATCACCCTGCCTCCTCAAGAGCCCCCAGATCATCATGCCCCCCACACCAAATCACCCTGCCTCCCTCAAGGCCTCCAGCTCCAGACCCCCCAGAAGTCCCCAGATAGACATACCCCCCATATCACTTTGACCCCCCCCTCCTCCAGAAGCCCCCAGAGAGCCTTTACCCTATGTAGGTTCCTCTGATCCTAGGATTGCACCCTGTCCCTGAACACCAGCGGCTATTAAACGTCTGGTGGAACTACAGGTCCGTGCATGCCTTGTGCACAGCGTGTTCCCGATATATACGAGAAGTCTGCTAAACCGGAATTCCGAAGTATAAGGTGTCAGGAGAGCCGGAGGGTGCGGAGAGATCGAATGCGGTAAATTACAGTCATGTGTGACATAAATTCTAAGATTGCACGACTCAAAGATCAGCACACAGATGGGCAATCGGCCGATCCGACTGTCTGCTGATCTGTAACAATTTTAACATCGGCTGCAGATTAAAAATGAAATAAAGCAACAAAACCTAAAGAATCCATCTGATGAATCCAGAAGAAAACGCGCAGTAAAGGCGGGGGATCAGCGGCAAGGTGTGAAGCGTTTCTCTGCCGGCTCCACACACGTGTATCACCGATATTATAGAGATCGTGCACGATATGTTTATATTTGTATATTTTAATACTGTGTTATCTGAAGCTGTAACAAAATGTTTTGTTTTGTTTTCAAGAATAGTTTTTTGTTTAGCACAAAATATTTCATGTACAAACCATACATTACAGAGTATAGGACTGTATGTGATATATTCTTGTTATAGTTGTTGTTATTATTATTGTTATGCTTTAATATTGAAAATAATTAAATAAAATATTTTATAACAGTTCTAGTTATATTGTTAGCTAAAACATAATAGAATATATAATTATTTTATTGTATATTTTATTTAATATATTGATATTAAATGTAAAAATGTAATATTATTTTAAATATAACTAATCCATTAAAACATTTATCAATTATGTATAATATTATCCTTTTGATTAAATAGTATATCCTATTATATTAGATAGATAGCTAGATAGATAGATAGAGGGATAGATAGATAGATAGATAGAGGGATAGATAGATAGATAGCTAGATAGATAGATAGAGGGATAGATAGATAGATAGATAGAGGGATAGATAGATAGATAGATAGATAGATAGATAGATAGAGGGATAGATAGATAGAGGGATAGATAGATAGAGGGATAGATAGATAGAGGGATAGATAGATAGATAGATAGAGGGATAGATAGATAGATTGATAGATAGATAGAGGGATAGATAGATAGATAGATAGATAGATAGAGGGATAGATAGATAGATAGATAGATAGATAGAGGGATAGATAGATAGATAGATAGAGGGATAGTAGATAGATAGAGGGATAGATAGATAGAGGGATAGATAGATAGAGGGATAGATAGATAGAGGGATAGATAGATAGATAGATAGAGGATAGATAGATAGATTGATAGATAGATAGAGGGGATAGATTAGATAGATAGATAGATGGAGGGATAGATAGATAGAGGGATAGATAGATAGAGGGATAGATAGATTAGATAGATAGAGGGATAGATAGACAGACAGACAGATCAATAAATTGATAGATAGATAAATATATAGATAGATAGATGGATAGATGGAGGGATAGATAGATAGATAGATAGAGGGATAGATAGAGGGATAGATAGATAGATAGATAGATAGATAGATAGAGGGATAGATAGATAGATAGATAGATAAATAGAGGGATAGATTAGATAGATAGATAGATAGATAGATAGATAGAGAGATAGATAGATTAGATAGATAGAGGGATAGATAGACAGACAGACAGATCAATAAATTGATAGATAGATAAATATATAGATAGATAGATGGATAGACAGATAGATAGATGGATAGATGGAGGGATAGATAGATAGATAGATAGATAGATAGATAGATAGATAGATAGAGGGATAGATAGAGGGATAGATAGATAGAGGGATAGATAGATAGATAGATAATAGATAGATAGAGGGATAGACAGATAGATAGATGGATAGATGGAGGGATAGATAGATAGACAGATCAATAAATTGATAGATAGATAAATAGATAGATAGATAGATGGATAGACAGATAGATAGATGGATAGATGGAGGGATAGATAGAGGGATAGATAGATAGAGGGATAGATAGATAGAGAGATAGAGGGATAGATAGATAATAGATAGATAATAGATAGATAGAGGGATAGATAGATAATAGATAGATAGATAGATACATGGAGGGATAGAGGGATAGATAGATAGAGGGATAGATAGATAATAGATAGATAGATAGATGGAGGGATAGATAGATAGATAGATAGATAGAGGGATAGATAGATAGATAATAGATAGATAGATATAGAGATAGATAGATAGATAGAGGGATAGATAGATAGATAGATAGATAGAGGGATAGATAGATAGATAGATAGATAGAGGGATAGGTAGATAGATAGATAGATAGATAGATAGAGGGATAGATAGAGGGATAGATAGATAGATAGAGGGATAGATAGATAGATAGATAGATAGAGGGATAGATAGAGGGATAGATAGATAGATAGAGGGATAGATAGAGGGATAGATAGAGGGATAGATAGAGGGATAGATAGATAGATAGATAGATAGAGGGATAGATAGAGGGATAGATAGAGGGATAGATAGATAGATAGAGGGATAGATAATAGATTAGATTTCTATCCCAGTAATAAGGCATATATGACTCTAGCTGGTGACAGTATTTGGAGATCTCATTCTGCCCCCTATCAGGGTAGGGATCTGGTGATCGCTGGGAGCTGATTACTGGATCTCTGAGCAGCTCCTCCTCGGGGAGTGGTAATTAGTATTTCGGGTAATCAGGGTGTTATTTATATGGTGGAGAAATTCCTGTGTAATTATCTGTTACCAGTTGGATATTTTTGGATATTTTTAGGCTTCATTGCTGTCCTGGGAATATAATGTTATTTGTACTGGTCCAGTAATGTTATTATGGGATGTCCCCTGACCACTGTCACCACTTGATGCCATTCTGTAGGGTCAGTGTAAAAACACTAGTGGATGTGTGCCTGTCGCCTCTTCTAGGCAGGATGTCCAATTACACAAGACACCCCCTTTAAAAAATGAATTAGATTCTGATATATTTGATTTTTTTTTAACACAATCTATGGACTTTAATGGGATTTTCTCGGCATAAATCATGAACGTAGTGCAACCTGCATTTTTTTTTTATATACAGTGGGTAAGGAAAGTATTCAGACCCCTTTAAAGTTTTCATTGCAGCCATTTGGTAAATTCAAAAAAGTTTGTTTTTTTATATTTTTTATTTTTTGTTATTTTAGCTGTGCTTAGGGTCATTGTCTTGTTGGAAGGTGAACCTTCAGCCAAGTCTGAGGTCCAGAGCAATTAAGAAATAACGTCTGGAACACCATTCTAAAGGGGGCTTTACACGCTACGATATCGTTAATGTTTTATCGTCGGGGTCACGGTGTTTGTGACGCACATCCGGCGTCATTAACGATATCGCAGCGTGTGACACTTATGAGCGACCTAAAACGATCGCAAAAGTGGCAAAAATCGTTTGCCGTGGAGAGGTCGTCCTAAAACAAAAAATCATTCACCTCCCCACGAGGGCTCAGACAGGTACTGGAGGAGAGAGGACCCTGCCCATGAGGGGTCAGACAGGTACAGGAGGAGAGAGGACCCTGCCCACGAGGGCTCAGACAGGTACAGGAGGAGAGAGGACCCTGCCCACGAGGGCTCAGACAGGTACAGGAGGAGAGAGGACCCTGCCCACGAGGGCTCAGACAGGTACAGGAGGAGAGAGGACCCTGCCCACGAGGGCTCAGACAGGCACAGTTGGAAAGAGGACCCTGCCCACGAGGGCTCAGACAAGTACAGGAGGAAAGAGGACCCTGCCCACGAGGGCTCAGAAAGGTACAGGAGGAGAGAGGACCCTGCCCGTGAGAGCTTAGACAGGTACAGGAGGAGAGAGGACCCTGCCCGCGAGGGCTCAGACAGGTACAGGAGGAGAGAGGACCCTGCCCACGAGGGCTCAGACAGGTACTGGAGGAGAGAGGACCCTGCCCACGAGGGCTCAGAAAGGTACAGGAGGAGAGAGGACCCTGTCCACGAGGGCTCAGACAGATACAGGAGCAGAGAGGACACTGCCCACGAGGACTCAGACAAGTACAGGAGGAGAGAGGACCCTGCCCACATGAGCTCAGACAGATAAAGGAGCAGAGAGGACCCTGCCCACGAGGGCTCAGACAAATACAGGAGGAGAGAGGACCCTGTCCACGAGGGCTCAGACAGGTACAGGAAGAGAGAGGACCCTGCCCACGAGGGCTCAGACAGATACAGGAGCAGAGAGGACCCTGCCCACGAGAGCTTAGACAGGTACAGGAGCAGAGAGGACCCTGCCCGCGAGGGCTCAGACAGGTACAGGAGGAGAGAGGATCCTGCCCGTGAGAGCTTAGACAGGTACAGGAGGAGAGAGGACCCTGCCCACGAGGGCTCAGACAGGTACAGGAGGAGAGAGGATCCTGCCCGTGAGAACTTAGACAGGTACAGGAGGAGAGAGGACCCTGCCCACGAGGGCTCAGACAGGTACAGGAGGAGAGAGGATCCTGCCCGTGAGAGCTTAGACAGGTACAGGAGCAGAGAGGACCCTGCCCGCGAGACCTTAGACAGGTACAGGAGGAGAGAGGACCCTGCCCACGAGGGCTCAGACAGGTACAGGAGCAGAGAGGACACTGCCCACGAGGGCTCAGACAGGTACAGGAGGAGAGAGGACCCTGCCCACGAGGGCTCAGACAGGTACAGGAGCAGAGAGGACACTGCCCACGAGGGCTCAGACAGGTACAGGAGCAGAGAGGACACTGCCCACGAGGGCTCAGACAGGTACAGGAGCAGAGAGGACACTGCCCGCGAGGGCTCAGACAAGTACAGGAGGAGAGAGGATCCTGCCCGTGAGAGCTTAGACAGGTACAGGAGGAGAGAGGACCCTGCCCACGAGGGCTCAGACAGGTACAGGAGGAGAGAGGACCCTGCCCATGAGGGGTCAGACAGGTACAGGAGGAGAGAGGACCCTGCCCACGAGGGCTCAGACAGGTACAGGAGGAGAGAGGACCCTGCCCGTGAGAGCTTAGACAGGTACAGGAGGAGAGAGGACCCTGCCCGTGAGAGCTTAGACAGGTACAGGAGCAGAGAGGACCCTGCTCAGGAGGGCTCACTGTCTACATGTATGTGCTCTATTGAGCTACACTGTCTAGCCATCACAGCGCCATCCTTGTACTAGTGGTGGTGCCTGGTACTACATCTGCTCAGTCCACTAATTGACTTGTTATGCCATAGACCTCCATACACTGCCCCAATGCCTTAAAGGAGTTGTCCACTATTTTTTTTTCTTTTAAAAAGTCAATGGTGGTCTTAAATAAATAACTAAATAAATAAATATAAAATTGTCACCTACTATACCTCCATTTCATCCCCCGTTGATCTCCTTGAGATAGCTAGAAGAATTCCTCTTCCTGCTCAGGCAGAATGCTACTGCCAGTCAGTAACAATTGATTGGCAGCTTCAGTCACATGATGTGATGCCCATTTATGGAAGAGGAGGTGTAGAGACCGGCGGGGGACACGATGAAAGGAAACGGTCAACTTACCCAATGCCTAGGTAGGAACCACCACTCGGTCAGAACTCTTCCAGTTCTTCCAGTAATTGACCTGTCTGTAGTAAAGGCGGCACCGCTTGCCTTGATGGCCTGGTTTATTGATAGGACGGCGTTATTGAGGCACTGTATGATCCTATTTTTTGGGCACTATATAGTACATCAAGAGAAGTTATAGTTACCCCAATGACATGACTTCATTTCCATGGAAGGACACAGAAGAATCATCATGTAACGAGCACATTGTCCATTGACCTTCTTGCCCATGAATTGGTTCTCCAGCAATTTCTAGTTCCGGGTCACTGACGTATTACTCTGGACAGACGTGACAGGTTCCTACCTTTATCCACCTCATCAGGAAGTTCGTTGCTCAGGTTTCTGGGGTGAGGGTCGTGTCATGACGACATTTGACCTGAGATTGTTGGAAGCTTTCTACTGAAACCATGAATGATGAACACCGGACTTCCATATAGTGACGTAATTATAGGAGTCACATGAGTTTCATCCGGGCCCTTCCAGTGCTATCCGGGGAGTGACATCACATGTACCACCCCATGATGTCACCCCGTATAATACATCACTAGGCGTGATGCAAGTGGCATAATGTGCAGTAATCTCTGCAGGGGCGGACATACGATTGGTACACCCTGTGCAGCCGCACAGAGGCCCAGGGGGTCCATTCCTACCTCCAAATCAGGTGGAATCGTGCATTATGATGAGCTCTTGGGCTACAAAGGGCCCATATACTGTTCTTGCACACGAGCCTCTTCAGTCAGTGTCCATCAGTGAATCTTTGGTTAGAACAAAGATACTTGGCAAAGGCTTGACTTGATCCTCCTGAGTTGCATCTATCATGAGCCATTTATTATACTGGTTTCTCCTTAAGATTGCAAAGTGCACCGAGACCCCCTGAGGCACCAGGGCAGGGGTACAACTGCTGCCTGTGCATGTCTTATGGATGATCACGCTGCATATCTGCAATAAATGTTGGCTCAAAGTGATGGACCAGTGATGGTGACCACCAACTTCACCGAATCCTCCTCCAGTCACATCCAGTCTTTGATGATAATAGACCACCATTATCCATGACAAATGCATAAATAGTAGAAGACGTCCGGCTCTTCAATTACTTCTTTATTGGAATATGATTAAATACAGGACATGAAATAGAGGTCGAATGGTGCATGGATGTTGCCCACGTTTACGGGTTTTGGGTGCATTTCCATCCATTGGCGGACACGGACAAAAAAAGGACCCCTGTGTAGGAACAGTATATGGGCAATGACAGTGCAAGAGCTCATAAAAATGCACAATTCCACCTGCTTTGAAGACAGAAATGGGTGCCCTGACACCATGGGCCCCTGTGGAGCTGCACATGTTGCACCAATATGACCGCCCCTGCTTCCACCCTTAGTCATGATCATCTGTGACGCCCTGGACTAGTCAGGTTGTCACAGTGTTCTCCACAATCTTTCTCTCCCCGTGCAGGACTCAACCCCCCATGGTTCTGGGTCCCCATCTTGCAGTACTGCCTCCACCAGCATTCACAAATCCTAGTGACACCTCGCACCACACCATGTCAGGCACACAAGTGGGCTGCTAAGCTGGAATAAGGTCGTCCACCTAGGGGTCATGCAGGGAGGTGGGAGGTGACAAGTGAGTCGGCTCCAGGGGAGCAAAGTGAGAGGAAGTTGAGTGCTAGCCCTCGAGCTGTGAGGAGCTCGAGGAAGCTGGGAGTTGGAGCTCCCAGAAGAGAAGCACCCTAGGTCGCAGACGGTGGTCTGGGCCCGGAGGAGTCGGAGACCCAGTCGCGGAAGGTTGTGACTGGGTGCTGGGCTAATCTCGGAGGATAGCCAGCAGCCAGAGTTCAACAGCCGGGATGGGACCGAAGGCACGTCGGGGTACACGGACCCTAGGTCAGGGAGAAGCTTCAAGCAACCTGGCAATTAACCTGTGGAGGACTGGACCTCTATGGACTGTTCCCACGAAGCTCAGAGATCGGGAGCATTAGCGCAACGAGGGGGATAGGGCTTTCCTAGTAAAGCAGCCCACTGAAATGCCAAGCGTGAGCTCCTGAGAGCAAGCTCCTCTTGCTAGCCACAGCAGGGAGCGGGGCCCGAAAAGCTCCAGGCTGACGGGCCACAACGGACAATCTAAATTCAGCTGCCAGGAGGTAGGCCACAGACCACCAGGCAGTGCTGCAGTGGACAGGACCCGGACGAGCTCCCCTCAGGAGACAGCGGCATTCAGAGACTTGGTTTACTACAATGTCAGTGTCTGCGTTCTTCTGAGTGAGTACCTGATTAACCCCTGCAACCGGCGAGCCTGCGAACCCCTGCATTCCCAAGGCGCCATCCAGAGTCCCAGGGTAATCCCCTACCCGTGGAGGGTCACGTCATTTAGCTGCCCCACTCCATCGCCCCGGGTACTCCCAACGGCAGCGGCGGTACTCCCCATTATTGCACACCACGGGTGGCGTCACAAGCTACCTAAATTCCCCTGTCAATAACCCCTTCAGTTTGTACTGGCGCAACCCCTGAGCCCCCGGATCCGGAGGAGACCCTTGAGCCACTCGAGCATCGGCGTCCACATCCGAGCGGTCCGACACATCCATTACAAAAGCTTCTCAAGACTATTGAATTATAATCAGATGGGTGGCACGGTGGCTCAGTGGTTAGCACTGCAGTCTTGTGGTGGCTCAGTGGTTAGCACTGCAGCCTTGCAGCGCTGGAGTCCTGGGTTCAAATCCCACCAAGGACACTATCTGCAAGGAGTTTGCTTGGGTTTCCTCTGGGTTCTCCGGTTTCCTCCTACACTCCAAAGACATACAGATAGGGACTCTAGATTGTGAGCCCCAATGGGGACAGTGTTGCCAATGTATGTAAAGCGCTGTGGAATTAATAGCGCTATATAAATGAATAAAATTATTATTTTTATCTGTGGTTGTTACCCAGTTTCAGACAAGTTTCCCCCCATTTACCCTGCAAAAAATGTGAACAGTCATCTCTAAATATAAACCCTCATATTGACTTCAAATGACCGAGAAAAGTGGACGTCAACGAATACGGGAGTCATTAAGAATGGGAAATAAGACGGCAATTCTCAGGTACAAAACGTGTGCGCAGCTTGTCTGGGATTTACAGATGGAGGATTATTTTGGATTTTGCTGTAAATAAAAGAACAAATTGAAGATTTATCAATTGAGAGTCGAAGTTCCATGATCTCAACTGCCCGAACCCTGATCGTGGGCACGGGCAGCTGCGGTCTCCTGAGGAGGAGACTCGTGGCCCCACAGGTCAGGACCCACCGTATCCAGGACGCAGCGGATCCTGATCGTGGGCACGGGCAGCTGCGGTCTCCTGAGGAGGAGACTCGGGGCCCCCACAGGTCAGGACCCGCCGTATTCAGGACGCAGCGGGTCCTGATCGTGGGCACGGGCAGCTGCGGTCTCCTGAGGAGGAGACTCGTGGCCCCACAGGTCAGGACCCACCGTATCCAGGACGCAGCGGATCCTGATCGTGGGCACGGGCAGCTGCGGTCTCCTGAGGAGGAGACTCGGGGCCCCCACAGGTCAGGACCCGCCGTATTCAGGACGCAGCGGGTCCTGATCGTGGGCACGGGCAGCTGCGGTCTCCTGAGGAGGAGACTCGGGGCCCCACAGGTCAGGACCCGCCGTATCCAGGACGCAGCGGGTCCTGATCGTGGGCACGGGCAGCTGCGGACTCCTAAGGAGGAGACTCGTGGCCCCACAGGTCAGGACCCGCCGTATCCAGGACGCAGCGGGTCCTGATTGTGGGCACGTACCCTTAGGCTGTGTGCACAAAGTGCATTTTTATGCCTTTTTTGATGCATTTTTGGTGCAATTTTGTCACAAATCTGCAAGTCAACAAAGTCATAGAGAAATCTGAAAAGTAGTGCACGTTACTTATTTTTTCCTTGCAGAAAATAATCTGCAGCATGTCAATTCTTTCTGCTTTTTATGCCAGTGTATATGCAGCCCAAATGCAAGAAAAACGCATGAAAAAACGCACCAAAAACAGTTAAAAGTGCTGCTAAAGTACACATTTTTTTGGCAAGAGATGCAGATTTGGTGCAGAAATTTCTGCAATGTGTGCACATAGCCAGAAAGGATTACAGCAGGAAAATTATTTTTTTATTCCAGGTAACCCTAGCTATTGCCCAACACTTTCACCCCTGTCCGGAACGTTTACTGTCACGCGCCCCGTGCCGGGTGCGATCCGTCAGGTGAGGAGGCCGGACCCCCCATACACTTACCGTATCAGTCTGATAGTTTGTAACAAGTTGGCTCCTTTGTGTGGATTGTTTATTTTCACATTTTTTGCAGGTAATGTGTGCGCTGCCGGCAACTTACTGCTAATTACCTGTAAAGAGGATAAGTGTTTGTTGCCCGGGGCTTTAGCCGCTGTCTCTGGCCATTTCCACAGGTTTCCATCAGATGGACACTAATCTCCCTATTAGCAGAACACCCCTGGAAACAATGAGTGGTGAATCCGTCATTAAGGAGAATCATGTCTGACACCTTCACTCATCCTCACCCTTCTTCAGTCTGCCCAGGAAAGGGGCCTGAGATTAACCCTTTTTGGTGCTGATGCAAAAAACATAGAAGGTGCTCGGTACTGACAACTAGTGATTAGTGATGAGCGAGTACTAAAAAGCTCGGGTGCTCGGTACTGACAACTAGTGATGAGCGGGCACTACCATGCTCAGGTTCTCGCTAGTTACGAGTACCAAGCTCCCGAGCATGGTAGTGCCCGCTCATCACTAGTTACCAGTACTGAGCACCCGAGCATGGTAGTGCCCGCTCATCACTAGTTACTAGTACTGAGCACCTGAGCATGGTAGTGTCCGCTCATCACTAGTTACCAGTACTGAGCACCCGAGCATGGTAGTGCCCGCTCATCACTAGTTACCAGTACTGAGCACCCGAGCATGGTAGTGCCCGCTCATCACTAGTTACTAGTACTGAGCACCTGAGCATGGTAGTGTCCGCTCATCACTAGTTACCAGTACTGAGCACCCGAGCATGGTAGTGCCCGCTCATCACTAGTTACCAGTACTGAGCACCCGAGCATGGTAGTGCCCGCTCATCACTAGTTACTAGTACTGAGCACCTGAGCATGGTAGTGTCCGCTCATCACTAGTTACCAGTACTGAGCACCTGAGCATGGTAGTGCCCGCTCATCACTAGTTACCAGTACCGAGCACCCGAGCATGGTAGTGCCCGCTCATCACTAGTTACGAGTACCGAGCACCTGAGCATGGTAGTGCCCACTCATCACTAGTTACCAGTACTGAGCACCCGAGCATGGTAGTGCCCGCTCATCACTAGTTACGAGTACTGAGCACCCGAGCATGGTAGTGCCCGCTCATCACTAGTTATGAGTACAGAGCACCCGAGCATGGTAGTGCCCGCTCATCACTAGTTACGAGTACAGAGCACTCGAGCATGGTAGTGCCCGCTCATCACTAGTTATGAGTACAGAGCACCCGAGCATGGTAGTGCCCGCTCATCACTAGTTACGAGTACTGAGCACCCGAGCATGGTAGTGCCCGCTCATCACTAGTTACCAGTACTGAGCAACCAAGCATGGTAGTGCCCGCTCATCACTAGTTACCAGTACTGAGCACCTGAGCATGGTAGTGTCCGCTCATCACTAGTTACCAGTACTGAGCACCCGAGCATGGTAGTGCCCGCTCATCACTAGTTACCAGTACAGAGCACCCGAGCATGGTGGTGCCCGCTCATTACTAGTTACCAGTACTGAGCACCCGAGCATGGTAGTGTCCACTCATCACTAGTTACCAGTACTGAGCACCTGAGCATGGTAGTGTCCGCTCATCACTAGTTACCAGTACTGAGCACCCAAGCATGGTAGTGCCCGCTCATTACTAGTTACAAGTACTGAGTGTCGCAGGCGGAGGAGGGGACGCCTCGCTCTCCCACTGTTCGGGTCCGGCCGCTGCTGCTGCGGCTGCTGCTGCTCGGTGGTGGCTCAAGCGGTGGGCCGGATCCCGGGGACTCGAGCGGCGCTCCTCGCCCGTGAGTGAAAATGGTGGGGATTGATTGTGGGGATGTTTGGTTATTGTCCGTGACGCCACCCACGGTTGTTGTGATATTGGTGACACCACCGCTGCTCTGGACGGGGATCCCAGGAGCGGTGACAGGGAGCAGCTTTGTTGTTATTTCTCCCCTCCGTGGGTAGGGGGTTGGTTGTCCCGGGGCCCCGTGATGGGGTAGGGATGGATGGCAGGCGGGTTACGGGGCCTGGTGAGGTGCAGGGTCGCGGGGGCAGCGTTGTGCCGCATGGCACGGTGGTACTCACTCAGCCCAATGATGAGGACACAGTTCTCGGTAAAACACACGGCTGGATGAACGGGTCCCACAGACGGCTGCGGTGTTGTTTCTCCCGGCAGGTTGATGGTGACTGCCTTTCCCTGCACCTTTGTACGGTAGATGGTTCCGATGAGTTCCCACCGGTAACCCGCTCCCCAGCTTGGATATGGGCTGGAGGAACCCCCTTTTGCTCACAGGCTCTGGCCCTAGGAAACGGTTGCCTTGGCGGTGGCGGTGTTTCCCTCTCTTGGTTGGACTGTTGCCTTCTGTCGGGACTTGGCTGCTGGGAAACCCAGGAGGTTCCCTTCGCTAACGGATTTGGCAAATTCACGGCGACTCCTAGCCTTGCCGGGGTCCGTAAGCCCCTGCCAGATGGTGCTGACTTCTATTTGTGTACCGGTCCAGTACCAACGGGCCACCACCCGTCCACGGTCCTTACGGTAAACTCGGATAGGCCACTCCTGCAGACGGTAACCACCGTTTGCCAACCTTGCTGATCCGTCCGGGCCACACACCCGGACCAACTTCAGTCTGCTCAACTGCTACTTTCCTCCTTCCACTTTCACTTCCAAACTAAAAACTGACTTATTTTCCCACCTCCAGGACTGTGAACTCCTCGGTGGGCGGGGCCACCCCCTGGTGTGATCATCAGCCCCTGGAGGAAGGCAACAAGGGTTTTGTGTCTGACTTTGGTGTGCCTGACCGGGAGTGTGGGGTGTGTTGGTGTTGTTCTCTGTGGCCCCTGGCTGGTCCAGGGCGCCACATTCCCCCTTAGTTAAATGCAGACCGTCCACGGGCTGCTCGTCCATCACCGGTTTTATTTTCACAACTGGAAAAGATAAAACGGTAAACACATTACAAGCATAATAACATCTTCCCACATCGGGAGGTACTCTTACTTAAACGTTGCGTAACGGTTACAGCTTACGCTCTCTCCCACCCAAGCAACCTGGCCCTGATGCTGCCCCTAAGCAAATAGGCAGCACCCCTTGACCCCAGTCCAGCACAAGTTGCCCGAGTGGGTTCTGTCCTTTTCAGGGGACCCACATCCATGGGGAACCCCTGAAACCCCCAGAGGATTGCCACCGGTTCCGGTGGTGGCTGGGCCCCAGCCTACTCCACTGCGGGCCCTTCCTCCAATCTGCCTCTCCGGAGGCGGTAACGGTAGAAGCCACAACAACATTATTTATTTACAAGCCACTAAGTTTGTGGTTGCCCTGCAAGTTCTCGGGCTTGTCCATAAAGAGTTCCTTACGTAACTTGTACACAGTCCCCACGGGGACAACAGTGCCGGCAACGACCGGTTCTAATCAAGCTGACAATCAGGTAAATCTTCTGTTAATAATTCTTATCATTCATTTTTCCAAACTTTAAACGGTACTTTCTTAACACACACAGTACTGGTGGTCCCAACGGGGGACAACTGCAACGGCACTCCGCTGCCCTTACTCTGATTCTTCGGCGTCGGCCCTATCCTCCGCCACCAGCATATCAAACATGCAGTGACATGCCTGCTGTGAGAGGGGTGCCCGGTATCCGTTTCCACCATTGCACGGGGTGTAATAAACCACTGGTTCTCCCACATAGCGGAGACGCTCACTTGCCGCCGCACTTCCAGGGGTGGGCTCAGCACCGGAGCTGGAGTCACTGGAGTCACTATCACTTGTTTCTGCGTCAGGTGGGTTGCCGCCAGCTGCCGCAGCCTCCTGGCCTCCAGCATCCAGCACATCAGATTCTTCTGCGGTAGCGTGGGGTAGTAGGTCAGGTTGGTTAACGCTGAGGCGTCCCAAGAAAAATGGTAGGCATGATACGAGGGCCGATATAGGGCCGGGCCCCCCAGCCGCAGTGGCCGGTCCTGGTAGGACATGGGGACGTGGGCTACCCATCGGCTCCGTCACATCTACTCCCTTCCCATACATTGGGGCAGTTGCAACCAGCGTTTCCACTTCATTGGTCCACTGCTCCATCATGAGGAATATCTGACTTTGCTGGCGTCTGTGGAACTCCATCACTCGGGCCTTCATCCAGGCCACGGTCCCGGGCTCGGGGTCTGGCGCAATCGCTGCCGGGACTTCCGACACATTTTCGTTAAGGGGCCGCGGTCCCAGCGGCTCCCACAGGAGCGGTTCAGGGGGATCCTGAGCGTCTGCAGCCGGCTGGTCCGCCGGGGCGGGTTGGCAGGGTATCACTACCGGTTGGACAGGTAGCGGGCCTAGTGGCGGGGCAGCAGCAGCTAACGCGGGTAGTGGGGAGGGAGGCAGGGTGAGCGGGCGCAGGCCGGGCTCCTCAGCCGCAGTGGCCGATCCCTCGGGAATACAGGGGCGTGGGTCCCTTACCCGCTCCTCCGAATCCTCTTCCACCTCGCGTCTCCGCATAGCAGCCACCACGTCCGCCATGTCGGTCTCGCACTCCTCCAGGAGGAGCTGCATGTGGGCCTGCAGACGGTTACTCAGCGGGACAGTCCGGTCCCTCAGCCACGTCGCCGTTCCGGGCGCGGGGGCTTCCTCGTTGGGAGTTGGACTATGCATCTTGGTAATGAGGTCTTCCAGGAACCCAGTATCGCCGCAGAGTCCTGGCGTCCCTGCTTTTATAGCCGCGGGCTACATGCGGCCAGACGCCATCAGTCCCCCCTTAGTCTCTTTCCGGCTCCTCCTCTACAGGGGCGGGCTTTTGGCCTTCGCGCCTCCACTACTCGAGGAGACGCTCGAGCGGGAATTCTTCGCGCCAAAGATGGCGGCTTCGGCAAATTTTCAGCCGGACACCTCCGGCAATAATAAGGCGCACCTCTACCCAATGGCAGAGTGGTAGGATCCTGTTCGTGACGCCAAGTTGTCTAGGCGGAGGAGGGGACGCCGCGCTCTCCCACTGCTCGGGTCCGGCCGCTGCTGCTGCGGCTGCTGCTGCTCGGTGGTGGCTCGAGCGGTGGGCCGGATCCCGGGGACTCGAGCGGCGCTCCTCGCCCGTGAGTGAAAAGGGATGGGGATTGATTGTGGGGATTTATTGTCCGTGACGCCACCCACGGTTGTGGTGATATTGGTGACACCACCGCGGCTCTGGACGGGGATCCCGAGAGCGATGACAGGGAGCAGCTTTGATGTTAGTTCTCCCCTCCGTGGGTAGGGGGTTGGTTGTCCCGGGGCCCCGTGATGGGGTAGGGATGGATGGCAGGCGGGTTACGGGGCCTGTTGAGGTGCAGGGTCGCGGGGGCAGTGTTGTGCCGCACGGCACGGTGGTACTCACTCAGCCCAATGATGAGGACACAGTTCTCGGTAAAACACACGGCAGGATGGACGGGTTCCACAGACGGCTGCGGTGTTGTTTCTCCCGGCAGGTTGATGGTGACTGCCTTTCCCTACACCTTTGTACGGTAGATGGTTCCGATGAGTTCCCACCGGTAACCCGCTCCCCAGCTTGGATATGGGCTGGAGGAGCCCCCTCTTGCCCGCAGGCTCTGGCCCTAGGAAACGGTTGCCTTGGCGGTGGCTGTGTCTCCCTCTCTTGGTTGGACTGTTGCCTTCTGTCGGGACTTGGCTGCTGGGAAACCCAGGAGGTTCCCTTCGCTAACGGATTTGGCAAATTCACGGCGACTCCTAGCCTTGCCGGGGTCCGTAAGCCCCTGCCAGATGGTGCTGACTTCTCTTTGTGTACCGGTCCGGTACCGCCGGGCCACCGCCCGTCCACGGTCCTTACGGTAAACTCGGATAGGCCACTCCTGCAGACGGTCACCACCGTCTGCCAACCTTGCTGATCCGTCTGGGCCACACACCCGGACCAACTTCAGTCTGCTCAACTGCTACTTCCCTCCTTCCACTTTCACTTCCAAACTAAAAACTGACTTCTTTTCCCGCCTCCAGGACTGTGAACTCCTCGGTGGGCAGGACCAACCGCCTGGCCCACCCCCTGGTGTGATCATCAGCCCCTGGAGGAAGGCAACAAGGGTTTTGTGTCTGACTTTGGTGTGCCTGACCGGGAGTGTGGAGTGTGTAGGTGTTGTTCTCTGTGGCCCCTGGCTGGTCCAGGGCGCCACACTGAGCACCTGAGCATGGTAGTGCCTGCTCATCACTAGTTACCAGTGCTGAGCACCCGAGCATGGTAGTGCCCGCTCATCACTAGTTACAAGTACTGAGCTCCCGAGCATGGTAGTGCCCGCTCATCACTAGTTACGACTACTGAGCACCCGAGCATGGTAGTGCCCGCTCATCACTAGTTACCAGTACAGAGCACCCCAGCATGGTAGTGCCCGCTCATCATTAGTTACGAGTACCGAGCACCCGAGCATGGTAGTGTCCACTCATCACTAGTTACCAGTACTGAGCACCCGAGCATGGTAGTGCCCGCTCATCACTAGTTACCAGTACAGAGCACCCGAGCATGGTAGTGCCCACTCATCACTAGTTACCAGTACAGAGCACCCGAGCATGGTAGTGCCCGCTCATCACTAGTTACGAGTACCGAGCTCCCGAGCATGGTAGTGCTCACTCATCACTAGTTACGAGTACTGAGCACCCGAGCATGGTAGTGCCCGCTCATCACTAGTTACGAGTATCGAGCACGGTAGTGCCCGCTCATCACTAGTTATGAGTACTGAGCACCCAAGCATGATAGTGCCCGCTCATCACTAGTTACCAGTACTGAGCACCCGAGCATGGTAGTGCCCGCTCATCACTAGTTACCAGTACTGAGCACCCGAGCATGGTAGTGCCTGCTCATCACTAGTTACCAGTACAGAGCACCCGAGCATGGTAGTGCCCGCTCATCACTAGTTACCAGTACAGAGCACCCTAGCATGGTAGTGCCCGCTCATCACTAGTTACGAGTACCGAGCTCCCGAGCATGGTAGTGCCCGCTCATCACTAGTTACGAGTACCGAGCACCTGAGCACGGTAGTGCCCGCTCATCACTAGTAATGAGTACTGAGCACCCGAGCATGGTAGTGCCTGCTCATCACTAGTTACCAGTACTGAGCACCTGAGCATGGTAGTGCCCGCTCATCACTAGTTACCAGTACTGAGCACCCGAGCATAGTAGTGCCCGCTCATCACTAGTAACCAGTACTGAGCACCTGAGCACAGTAGTGCCCGCTCATCACTAGTAACAAGTACTGAGCCCCCGAGCATGGTAGTGCCTGCTCATCACTAGATACGAGTACTGAGCACCCAAGCATGGTAGTGCCCGCTCATCACTAGTTACCAGTACCCAGGACCCGAGCATGGTAGTGCCCGCTCATCACTAGTTATTTTTTGCTCTTTAGGACTCCCATATGTGTAACTTTAAGTTCATCACCCAAAAACAAACTCTACAACAGGGCTCACCGCAACGTCCAAGTTTTCTTTGTGGCATTTGTATATACTTATGGGGTAGAGGAACATTTAAAGAGGAAACCTAACAAACACGGTGTTGAGAAAGCATCAAGATCCAATACCACGTAGGTGAACAAATGACAAATGTAAGTAAAATCCAAGTATAAAAATTGGGGCTCAGCATCCAGTAATGATCAACCTGCTTTATTATGGCATCACAAATACAAAAACAACATTTCAGCCCCTGGTATAGATCTGGGCCATTGTCAAACCCAGAGAACCGGTCACCAGGTCAAAAGTGCCCAGTTTTTGCTCTTTTTATTTAACACTACCATAAAGTATTCCATTTTATTTTTAATTTATTTCTTTTTTATTAATATTTTTGTAATTTATTTTTTAAATCCGCCATATGTTTGCAATAATATGGACCTTTTCATTTAGTGTGCCCAATATAAAAAAAAACAACTTTATGGTCTTCATCAAAAGAGCATTCTAAGGACATGCATTTAGGCTTTTTTTGCATTATTACTAGGGATGATTGAAAATCTCAAATATTCGGCTTCGCGAATATTTTCCGATTACCTTGCCGCTATTTGACTATTCGATGCGCAATGTAAGTCTATGGGAAGCCCGAATAGTTCCGAATAGTTGTTATTCGGGTTTCCCACAGACTTAGATTGCGCATCGAATATTCGCGAATAGTCAAATAGCGGCGACCTATTCGGAAAATATTTGCGAAGCCGAATAATCGAAGTATTCGATCATCCCTAATTATTACCTGTGAGCAACACCCTCGCCGGCCTCGTTCACACGTTCAGTATTCGGTCAGTATTTTACATCAGTATTCGTAGCCAAAACCAGGAGTGGGTGAAAAAATACAGAAGTGGTGCCGGGTTTCTATTATATTTTTCCATTGATTGTTCCACTCCTGGTTTTGGCTGTAAATACCGATGTAAAAAAATTCACCAAATACTCAACGTGTGAATGTGGCCTTAATAAAGACCATAAAATTGACCATATTGGGTGCCCTCCTCGTTGAGCTCTTCGGTTCAAGGGGATGTCCCAACCACAATCTCCTCGTCTCTGCCGTAGATCACACCGGGCGGCAGACACGGGGCGCAGGGACTGCGGCTCCAGGAGCTCACTTCTTTCTCACCTTTACTTTTTTACATCCCACAAAGAAAATATTTATTTTTGATTCAAGAATTCCAGATTTTGTTTCTCATTTTTGTAGGTACGTAAGATAATATCATATCTATAAGTCCGCGCTCCGTCTATCCGGTGGGAGCCTCCTGGGTACTGTTGTGTTTGTCAGTAGACTGCAACCGATTTTCTGGGTCAAGATCTAAAGAAGAAAGATAAACACAATCATTCTGTCTCCTGTTATTTACTATGGAGTCGAAATGTCAAAATATTATGTAATGCAAGTTCTGAGACGCCTATGAGGAGGATATATGCACCAGATGTATACTGTATAAATATAGTACACCCCTCACAGTTTTGTAAATATTTTATTATATTTTTTCGAAGCTCTGACCCTGTGATACAATGTGCAGTGTCAGTGTGCAGCTTGTATAACTGTGTAATGACACTTTCTTTGGTCGCTCATGGCGAGGTCTGTTCTGAGCAGATCCTGTCTTGTTATACCGCTGTATGGTCTTGGCCATTGTGCTGCAGATCAGTGTCAGGGTGGTGGCAATCTTCTTATAGCCTCGTCCATCTTTATGTAGAGCAACAATTATTTTTTTCAGATCCTCAGAGAATTCTTTGCCATGAGGAGCCATGCTGAACCTCCAGTGACCAGTATGAGAGAGTGTGTGAGCGATAACACCAAATGTAACACCCCTGCTCCCCATTCACACCCGAGACCTTGTGACACTAGTGAGTCACATGACACCGGAAGGTGGGGGGGTGGCTCATTGTGCACAATTTGGCCATTTTCACTTAGGGGTGTACTCACTTTTGTTGGCAGTGGTTTAGACATTAATGGCTGTGTGTTGAGTTATTTAGAGGACACCAAATTTACACTGTTATACAAGCTGCGCACTGACACTGCACATTGTATCACAGGGTCAGATCTTCAGTGTTGTCCCGTGGAAAGATATAGTTAAATATTTACAAACATATGATGGGTGTACTCTTTTTGTGATATATTGTCTATACCAATTTTTCGTATCAACCCATCCAATCCCCACAGGCAAAGAAATCAAAACATAGATGTCCATAAATTTAGTTATGTGTAATAATAAAAAATAACACAGGAAAAAAGTATTGTACTTGTTACTGAAATGTATGTAATACGTCATACAAAAGCCTTTGTTGGGGATGAAGCTTCAAGGCGCCTCCTAAATGGAGCAGATAGTCGCCTGCATTGCTCAGGTGTGAATTTAGGCCATTCTTCAACATAAGCACTCTGCAAATCCTGAAGGTCCTATGTGAACTCTGAGAATTTTCTATTGGATTCAGCTGTACCCTGACATTGTACCCTGACATTGTACCCTGACATTGTACCCTGACATTGTACCCGAATATTGTACCCTGACATTGTACCCGAACATTGTACCCTGACATTGTACCCGGACATTGTATCCTGACATTGTACCCGGACATTGTATCCTGACATTGTATCCTGACATTGTACCCTGACATTGTACCCGGACATTGTATCCTGACATTGTACCCGGACATTGTATCCTGACATTGTATCCTGACATTGTACCCTGACATTGTGCCCTGACATTGTATCCTGACATTGTATCCTGACATTGTACCCTGACATTGTATCCTGACATTGTACCCTGACATTGTACCCTGACATTGCACCCTGACATTGTATCCTGACATTGTGCCCTGACATTGCACCCTGACATTGTATCCTGACATTGTACCCTGACATTGTACCCTGACATTGTATCCTGACATTGTACCCTGACATTGTATCCTGACATTGTATCCTGACATTGTACCCTGACATTGTGCCCTGACATTGTACCCTGACATTGTATCCTGACATTGCACCCTGACATTGTATCCTGACATTGTACCCTGACATTGCACCCTGACATTGTATCCTGACATTGTATCCTGACATTGTATCCTGACATTGTACCCTGACATTGTATCCTGACATTGTATCCTGACATTGTATCCTGACATTGTATCCTGACATTGCACCCTGACATTGTATCCTGACATTGTGCCCTGACATTGTACCCTGACATTGTATCCTGACATTGTGCCCTGACATTGTACCCTGACATTGTATCCTGACATTGTACCCTGACATTGTATCCTGACATTGTACCCTGACATTGTACCCGGACATTGTATCCTGACATTGTATCCTGACATTGTATCCTGACCTTGTGCCCTGACATTGTGCCTTGACATTGTACCCTGACATTGTACCCGGACATTGTATCCTGACATTGTGCCCTGACATTGTATCCTGACATTGTATCCTGACATTGTGCCCTGACATTGTACCCGGACATTGTATCCTGACATTGTGCCCTGACATTGTATCCTGACATTGTGCCCTGACATTGTATCCTGACATTGTGCCCTGACATTGTGCCCTGACATTGTATCCTGACATTGTATCCTGACATTGTGCCCTGACATTGTACCCTGACATTGTACCCTGACATTGTACCCGGACATTGTACCCGGACATTGTACCCTGACATTGTACCCTGACATTGTATCCTGACATTGTATCCTGACATTGTACCCTGACATTGTATCCTGACATTGTACCCTGACATTGTATCCTGACATTGTACCCTGACATTGTACCCGGACATTGTATCCTGACATTGTATCCTGACATTGTATCCTGACCTTGTGCCCTGACATTGTGCCCTGACATTGTACCCTGACATTGTACCTGGACATTGTATCCTGACATTGTGCCCTGACATTGTATCCTGACATTGTATCCTGACATTGTGCCCTGACATTGTACCCTGGCATTGTATCCTGACATTGTGCCCTGACATTGTACCCGGACATTGTATCCTGACATTGTGCCCTGACATTGTATCCTGACATTGTATCCTGACATTGTGCCCTGACATTGTACCCTGACATTGTATCCTGACATTGTGCCCTGACATTGTACCTGGACATTGTATCCTGACATTGTGCCCTGACATTGTGCCCTGACATTGTATCCTGACATTGTATCCTGACATTGTGCCCTGACATTGTACCCGGACATTGTATCCTGACATTGTGCCCTGACATTGTATCCTGACATTGTATCCTGACATTGTGCCCTGACATTGTGCCCTGACATTGTACCCGGACATTGTATCCTGACATTGTGCCCTGACATTGTACCCTGACATTGTATCCTGACATTGTACCCTAACATTGTATCCTGACATTGTATCCTGACATTGTACCCGGACATTGTACCCGGACATTGTATCCTGACATTGTGCCCTGACATTGTACCCGGACATTGTACCCGGACATTGTGCCCTGACATTGTGCCCTGACATTGTAGCCTGACATTGAACCCAGACATTGTACCCAGACATTGTATCCTGACATTGTATGGGGACATTGTATGCGGACATTGTACCCTGACATTATACCCTGACATTGTACCCGGACATTGTACCCTGACATTGTACCCGGACATTGTACCCTGACATTGTACCCGGACATTGTACCCTGACATTGTACCCTGACATTGTACCCGGATATTGTACCCTGACATTGTACCCTGACATTGTACCCTGACATTGTACCTGGACATTCTATCCTGACATTGTATCCTGACATTGTATCCTGACATTGTACACTGACATTGTATCCTGACATTGTACCCTGACATTGTATCCTGACATTGTACCCGGACATTGTGCCCGGACATTGTACCCTGACATTGTACGCGGACATTGTACCCGGACATTGTACCCGGACATTGTACCCTGACATTGTGCCCTGACATTGTACCCTGACATTGTATCCTGACATTGTGCCCTGACATAGTACCCGGACATTGTACCCTGACATTGTACCCTGACATTGTACCCTGACATTGTACCCTGACATTGTATCCTGACATTGTACCCGGACATTGTATCCTGACATTGTATCCTGACATTGTATCTGGACATTGTACCCTGACATTGTACCCTGACATTGTACCCTGACATTGTACCCTGACATTGTACCTGGACATTGTATCCTGACATTGTATCCTGACATTGTGCCCTAACAATGTGCCCAGACATTGTACCCGGACATTGTACCCGGACATTGTACCCTGACATTGTGCCCTGACATTGTACCCTGACATTGTACCCGGACATTGTACCCGGACATTGTACCCTGACACTGTATCCTGACATTGTACCCTGACATTGTATCCTGACATTGTATCCTGACATTGTACCCTGACATTGTGCCCTGACATTGTACCCTGACATTGTGCCCTGACATTGTACCCGGACATTGTACCCGGACATTGTACCCTGACATTGTACCTGGACATTGTACCGTGACATTGTACCCTGACATTGTGCCCTGACATTGTGCCCTGACATTGTACCCTGACATTGTACCCGGACATTGTACCCGGACATTGTACCCTGACATTGTACCCTGACATTGTACCCGGACATTGTACCCTGACATTGTACCCGGACATTGTACCCTGACATTGTACCCTGACATTGTACCCGGACATTGTACCCTGACATTGTACCCGGACATTGTACCCGGACATTGTACCCTGACATTGTACCCTGACATCATATTAGTAACTTGGACTTGCCATAGAATTAGCTGTATAAAGAAATTTTCGTAGAACATTTTAATTTTTTTTCTTTCCTTACCCCATAAATTGAACCCCATTGAATTTTGCTATGCATATAATAATAATAATAATAATAATAATAATAATAATAATAATAATAATAATAATAATAATAATAATAAATGAGACAATAATATAATTAGTATTGTTGTTTTTTTATTGTTTTGTATTTTCAGCACAAAGCAGTGACTAAGATTGAGCAATCTTCACGTCAGATGCTAACAGACTTGGACATGCGTGGGATCTGTGACTCCTATCTATAGAGGGAATCTAGTTTTGGATGCCCCGGCTATGAACAGGTCATCCTTAACGCTCTGAACATCCCAGGCACAAAAAAAAAAGAGAGAGAGGGAGAGAAAAGAAGCCCGAGGGTAAATGTTCTGGGCCTAATCCTTTCTGCCATTCTGAATATTCATGGAACATTGTCATAACACATCAGGCTGTTCGGTAGGACAAAAGATCTGTCGGCACCCCTCCTCATTCCTCTGATGGGGCAGGAGACAAATGCTGAGTAAACACTTGGAAAGAATTCACTGGGCCCATTCTCACAGCGATGAGAAAGACCCGAGTCTTTCTTACAGGCCCAGAACTGCTCAGCCCATTAAAGTACGCCCCATGTCCCGTGAAAGAGGGGCCTACCCATGATGAAAACACGGATTATCTCATTTCACTTTCCTTGTATCAAACAGCCGCGGACATTCTGAGTGCACTTGGTCTGACACGCAATTACAAAAACAGGGACATTTAGGGAACATGGTAATTGTTCCTGAAATTTTACAGATGACCTTGTTCTAGTGGGAAAAAAAACGATTCATTTTGGCTTTGTGGCCTCTTTATCTTTCCTCGCTCCCACAGAGCGCCCAGATCACCCCGCTTCTTCCTTGGTCAATGTCTCATCTACTGACTCTTCCAACATGAGATACACATACGAGTTCTTTCTTTCTTTTAACGACCTTCAGCTCAATCTCGAGCCATGGCGGCTTGCTGGATAAACACTGTGTAGAAAGATCGATTTTCTGCAAGCCTAGATAGGTCCCCCAGGGTTTTCTCCTCCTAGATAGGTCCACCAGGGTCTTCTCCTCCTACATAGCTCCATCAGGGTGTTCTCCTCCTAAATAGGTCCATCAAGGTTTTCTCCTCCTAGATAGGTCCACCAGGGGTCTTCTCCTCCGAGATAGGTTCACCAGGGTGTTCTCCTTCTAGATAGCTCAACCAGGGTCTTCTCCTCCTAGATAGGTCAACCAGGATCTTCTTCTCTAAGATAGGTTCATCAGGGTGTTCTCCTCCCAGATAGGTCCACCAGGGTCTTCTCCTCCGAGATAGGTCCACCAGGTCTTCTCTGCCATTTTCCTGATAGTATCAAGCCTGCCTTGTTCCTTCTTTTCTTCCGACCATGATGTCCTTCTCCAGTGATTGCTCTCTTTGTATGATGTGTCCAAAGTACATGTACAAAGTATGATTACATGCATAATATTCTTGTTCTGAAGGTTGGTCCAGTCAATCAACACTTGGGGTCAGGAAGGAAAATCTTGCTCTTTAGGGCAGACTGGATTATGCATTATGGATACACCTAAACCCCATTCCCTTCTTTCTTTCCTATCCATTGTTTTTTTCTGTTGAACTTCATGGACATGTATCTTTTTTAATCTGTACTAAAATATGCAACTAAGTAACTATGCAGCTAGGTATCTGTGTAAGAGGATATGGCGTTAAACAAAATTAAACTATGTAAGCTTTTAAAAAGTTAATAAGTTTAATGTAAATTACACAAGATAGCAAATGGTTAACGGATTTTACATAATAATGATAATAATTAGTGTTGGGCAAATAGTAACTATTCATGTTTGGATTATTTGTAATGAATCCCATAAGTGCTATTACGGTATTTGTCACGAATAAAGAACCTAACACAAGTCATTGTCACCATCTGAACCAAATAAGTTTATTTTGGTCTCCTTCGACCACAGGATGGTTCCAGTAATCCATGCCCTTAGTCTACGTATCTTTAGGAAACTATTTGTGGGCTTTCTTGTGCATCATCTTTAGAAGAGGCTTCCTTCTGGGACGACAGTCATGCAGCGCAGTGTGATGCAGTGTGCGGCGTATGGTCTGAGCAATGACAGGCGGACCCCCCCACCCTTGTACCCTTTGCAGTGTGTGATATATGGTCTGAGCACTCACAGGCGGATCACCCACCCATGTAACCTCTGCAGCGTTCGGTGTTTTGGTCTGAGTACTGACAGGCGGACCCCCCACCCCTGTAACCTCTACAGCAATGCTGGCAGCACTCACACATGTACAGTATTTTGAAAAGGCAACCTCTGGATATGACACTGAGCACGTGCACTCAGCTCCTGTGGTCAACCATGGCGAGGCTTGTTCTGAGTTGATCCTGTCTTGTTACACCGCTGTATGGTCTTGGCCACCGTGCTGCAGCTCAGTCTCAGGGTGTTTTCAATCTTCTTATAGCCTTGGCCATCTTTATGTAGAGCAACAAATTCTTTTTTTTCAGATCCTCAGAGAATTCCTTGCCATGAGGAGCCATGCTGAACTTCCAGTGACCAGTATGAGAGAGTGTGTGAGCGATAACACCAAATGTAACACCTCTGCTCCCTATTCACACCTGAGACCTTGTAATACTAATGAGTCACATGAGACTGGGAAGGAAAAATTGCTAATTGTGCACAATTTTGCCATTTTCACTTAAGGGTGTACTTACTTTGGTGATATACTGTAGATCAGGGCTGCACAACATACAAAGGCTTTGCTGTGGCCCATGGTCCTGTCTAACAGATGCTATTCCCTGTCTCTAATATTCAAATGTATTAACATTTCTCAGTTGCGAATACATCTGGAAACCTGCGAGCCGACACTGGGGTAGAGCAGAAAACTTGTCACCCCCTGCTCCGACATGCACCATCGTGATGAGTTATGACACTGCCGCTGATGCTACAGAGGCATTGGAGGCATTGGAGATGCTGGCCCCGGTAAGCCTTCCATGGAGGAGCTGAAGATTAAATGTGTGCCAATGCACTCACTATTGGGTAATATTGTAAAAGGGGGCACAATATAGCGAGGCACAGTGGAATTTTACGGAAAGGGGTAGTTTGAGGGGATATTTTGGAGAGGGGGAGTGTGTGTTGTGGTGTCAGTGGCTCAATGTGGTGGTGCAGTATGGAGAGGGGCTGTGTCGGGGGATATTATGGAGAGGGGCAATATGGGGAGTATAGTATGGAGGAAGGCAATGTAGCGGGATATTATGGAGTAGGGCATTGTGGGGGGATAGTATAGAGAGAAGCAGTGTAGTGGGATACTATAGAGAGAGGCAGTGTGGGGGAACAATATGGAGAGGAACAGAGTGGGAGGAGGGATATAATTAGGGCAGGAAGCACAGTAAGGGGCAATTATTTATTTAGGGGTGCAGCATATGAAATATTTTTTATTTATGGCCAATATAATGATACTTTTATTTTTAAGGGAATTGTGTTGGGAAGTGCTGCTGAAGGCAGAGAAGAGGGAAATCAGGAGAGACGAGTTCTGGGCATGAAATCTCATCATGGTATCTTTATTGTGTGGAAACAAAAAGGAAGGGAATGATCAGAGAAGACGTCATCTATAAGGTACCTGGATGTAAATATTTATATGTGATACTGACTATGTCTCCTCAATACTGAGGTTTCTTATGGCTGGTACCAACAAATCCTAGCACCTCCTTACCATTCATTGTTAAGAACATACTGGGAATTGTAGGGTCAAGCAATACAATTTTATACATGGAGCTGGCCTAACCTTACAATTCATCGCTGCGCTATGGTTAGTGATGTACACATGCACTGATGATGGTTTTGGCGCTGCATTCATGTACTCATGGTGATTTTGGCCCTGCAGTCAAGTACTGATGGTGGTCCTGATAGTGCACTCATGTACTGACGGTTGTTCTGATCTTCTAACCATGTAGCAATCCATAATGTGCTTCATGGCTATGTTAAAGCTTAATCTCATATTTTTAAGGTTTGAGGATTTTTATGAGCAGGATTCAGTGGCTTTCTGCTCCAAAAACTCAGTTTAAATTAGCTTGTCTTCACATTAATTTTATTGGAGCAGAAACTAAGCAAAAACTTACCAAATCTTCCTCAAATACTTAAAATGTGCTTCTGGTGATGTATAAATGTACTGATGGTGGTTCTGGTGATGTATTCATGTAAGTACCCCTTTACATTTTTGGGTGGCCTTTGAAATTGGTACAGTATGGTAATGTGGCCTATTGGAACAAAAAACTATTTTTGGAAGAAAACGGCTATATTATTTAAATCTTGACAACCCCTTTTCCTCCCAAATTTTCTAGACCTCTAAAGGTTTTAGATGTGTTGTATATGATCTGTATACAAGTTTGCATGCATGTTCCTGTGAGGCATATTCTCATAGATAAAAGGTGCTCCAAAACCAAATATATTTCGATTTAATTACAAATTATCCGCTTTGCTTGTAAAGTAAAATGAAAGAGTTTTAATTGTTGAATCTCCAAACCAAATATGCAGAATGTGAACGAAACCTGAAGAGTAGGACCACTTTGAAAACTATTTGGCCATATATCAGGGATTCCAGACAGCCGTTCTCTACTACAGCTCAGATAAGTTTCCTGTGCCGAACCAGTTAGTTGACTGCAAGCAGAATTGTGAATGCAGCTCTGGAGTACAATATATGCTCATTAGTTTATAGAGATTTAGAAGTTGTCACTTCGTGTTCAGAGGGGGACATACTCTTGTTAGAGCGGCTCAATAAAGCCCTTATTTCTTTTTTTTTTAATAAATATCCTAAAATGGTCTGAAAGAGTTAACCACCCCCAACTTTTTCATTCTTAAAAATGCAGTAAGTGGCCATATTCAGTGTCCAGAATAAACCTTTCTCAGATGAGTCTCTGGCAGGTGAATCACAGAGTAAACAGAGGGCTGGTAATCCTCTAATGCTCTATTAAAAAGCTGCCAGTCACCGCACAAGCTTTTACATTTGGACATGTCAGGTTTGACGTGTCTCTTTAAGTGCTGTCAGCCGTCTATGGCTCTTCCAGCAAATGTCAGATTCCCCAGTTCTAAGGCCTCGGTACATGAGCTTGTTATGGCCGCTCACCCTCTCCACGCTATACAGAGCTATATTATGGCACAGACCTCTATGGTGCCTTACTGAATGCCTATAAGGCTTTAATGTCATATGGAGACATGCAAAGTATTAATTTTGGGGAGATGTTCTGCCCAAACTGTCCAAATATGTCCAACTTAAAGGGATCGTTCACTACAAAATGTGATTGTACTAACATTTCCATGGTGGTCTTAAAAACAAGAGAAAACAGATACTCACCTATTCCTCCACACGGCTGGCAGTGTCCACCATCTACTGTATATTCTGGCTACAGGGGCACCTTGTGACCGCTGCAGTCCATCAGCCTCCACTGATTTTTGGAAGCTGTAACAATCCTTCTGAACAAAAAAGAGAGCTAGGAGACTGTGATGCACTTGTCCCGAATCCAGGTTTGGTTCCTTCACCCAGATCGGCTAAACTCCATTGCGCTCCATGTCGGGCTTTTCAGATGGTTTGGCATGATAGCATGTGATTAGCCACCGTGCCGCCCATAATACCAAGTATTAGCCTATACCTACACACATGACGTATCTATAAGGGATAAACGGGTCTCCAGTGACAAACTTCCCCTTAATTTAAACATATTAGTAACGACACAGACTCCGACTTTATTGCCGAATGGCCACAGCTTTATTCAACAGTATATATGTACCAAACTTGTGGCTCAACATGCCACCCCATTAACACCTGAACCTGTACATATATACATATTCTCCACAAAATGACACCTGATAGGTCCATCCGAGAGCCAAACCATCATTCCTATCCCCCGGCCGTAACCTCCAACCGGCCCAGGGGACCACCTCGGCCGTGACCAACCGACCCGAGGTGTAGGGTAATTAACGTTCCATCGTTAATTACCCCTCCCCAGAACCTGCAGGACCTCCGCCTACAAGTTCCCATCCAACTCAAAGCCACTCCCCCTGAGTGGCTTCATACCAACAAACCTACTGTCGGTACACCAAACCTCTCTGAACGGACCTATCACCCCGCTGTGACAACAACTCAAAAGAAAACAACATCCTTTTTTTTTTTTTTTTTTTTTTTTATATATTTCACATTTATTTTCCATTTTTTATTAATTTCTTTTTTTTTTTTTTTTTTTTTATATATACTCTTTATTCTTTTTATTATTATTATCATTTTATTTATTTATTGATTTATTTATATATATTTTTTTTTTTTTACATTATTGCAGGGCGGGTGGGCGGGACACGCTGTCTGTAGGTCAAAAGGGGCAGTGACCTCTGCACAGCCCCCTTTATACCCACACACCAACCCTCCCATATCTTGTCCCTCACCCAATCCCTTTTCCCGACTCTCCCACCAATCAGGCAGCCCCTATGTGCCTCCAACCTTAGCACTTAACTCTTTCCTACCCTAACCCTCCCGATCGTCATGGGCCTGTTCACCCCTATGGGGCTCTCTGGCCGTCTTGACGTATCTATAAGGGATAAACGGGTCTCCAGTGACAAACTTCCCCTTAATTTAAACATATTAGTAACGACACAGACTCCGACTTTATTGCCGAATGGCCACAGCTTTATTCAACAGTATATATGTACCAAACTTGTGGCTCAACATGCCACCCCATTAACACCTGAACCTGTACATATATACATATTCTCCACAAAATGACACCTGATAGGTCCATCCGAGAGCCAAACCATCATTCCTATCCCCCGGCCGTAACCTCCAACCGGCCCAGGGGACCACCTCGGCCGTGACCAACCGACCCGAGGTGTAGGGTAATTAACGTTCCATCGTTAATTACCCCTCCCCAGAACCTGCAGGACCTCCGCCTACAAGTTCCCATCCAACTCAAAGCCACTCCCCCTGAGTGGCTTCATACCAACAAACCTACTGTCGGTACACCAAACCTCTCTGAACGGACCTATCACCCCGCCACAGACCGGCCAAGTGACACCTTACTTGGCCCGGGCCCCCCCACACCCCCAATGCTCGTTCTATTCCATCCTTCAAACCCAACGTCCACAAATCCAACCGCCATCCGTGAGAATGGACCCCATCACGCCTCAAATACTGCTCGGTGGACTTCTCCAACTCCTCGAATCGAACCACCAACCTCCGTTCCACGCTCCAAACCTGCCAATCGCCCGGTTCCATTTTTTTCCAGGCCCTGTGAATCCGATCCACTCCTAAAACGCCACTGCCTTCGGGCTACCATATCGGACCTCACAATCACAATGCCACGGAACGCCCTCCACAAATGAAGTAAGTCCAACTTGCTCTCCCTTTTAACTCTCACGCCGTCCACACTCCAAAGTCATTCCCCCCCACATGCAGCATTAAAACAACCGGTTCCTTGTCAATCCGGCTATAATACACCAATTCAGGGCGAACTCTACTCCAAGTCATGCCCCGAACTCCGAGCCATTTCACACGGGCTTCCTACATCGCCGCTCCGCACGAAGAGACTGCCCACCAAACCATCCTCAATAAAGGACCCCCCCCCCCTGTCACCAAACATCACCTAATCAGATGTGGTCTAATATACAAACGAAACCTGGAGGAATCCCAGCTCCCAATCCACCGGGTCCAATCCTCACTCAGCCCCCCCACGTAGCCGCTTCGGTCGCTGCCCCAATCCGAAAGGAGTGGGACCCATAATCCCTTGGCTACTCCCCCGGCCCTTACTAAAGCCGTCTTCAACACTGCCATACTGGAATCACGATAAGGCAGATCCATCCACATGTCTAAAGAAACACCAGGGTAGCCACCCCACACCTGCAAGAATTCCGCCACCTGAACCACTGGGCATAGGTGGTGCCCTGGCAATTCAAACAATGTCACCAGACGTCCCCCACCTATTTGGTCTGTCTATCGAAAACCATACCGGCACTCGCGCCATCCTTACCAAGCGTAACAACCTCTAATAACAGCCCGCCTACCGCATGCCTGGCAGGGCTACCAAATTCACTGATGCAGAAAGCCCCGAAAATGCCAATACGAAGGCAACCTTAAACAGCCTCGTACCTAATCGTACGAGCATATATCCCCCAAACACATCACCAACCAATCAACGACGGAAACAATAGTGGCCGTCTCCTGTCTCGCGACCACGCGTCCTTTGAAAACCCTTTATCCCCTACCGCACCAGAAAATCCTTTGCCACGTCCCGAACCCCTTGCATTTTAACAAGAAGGCCAACACCGCCCAACTTGTAATCATCACCGAAACGGACCGGCCTGCTGAAAAATCCCAGCTAATCAATGACAAAACCCCCAGCACTCGGCCTGTCTAACCAAGCTCCATAAAATCCGCCTTCTCCAATTCCTCCCATTCCCGCCACACAGCCTGGTATCGGCACAAGTAGCCTCAGTCACCGGTCTCCTGATTCCCTCAAATGCTACCCGACGCCAGGTTACACAGCCATGCCGGGCATAGTTCTCCAACCTTGTCCGCTCCTGGCACCAGTCGCCTGAACCTGTGGGACTGAAACCGAGAGCGCATCAGCCACTACACTTTGCACTCCGGGCACATGCTGCGCCACCACGCACCTGTTGAGTTCTAAGCAACCCAACACCAGATGTCTCAAGTAGCACACCACCGGGGGCGATTTTGACGACCATGAATTGATCGAAATACACCACTGCCATGTCATTACAATGCACACCAAGCTTCTTGCCCGCAAATTCTGGGCCCCAAAACTCCATCGCCACTATGATGGGGGAACATTTCCACCAGCGCCAAATATGTCACAAACCCTTTTTTCCACCCAAAGCCGTGGCCATTAGCCCACACACCAATGCGTCCTAAAATTGCCCCAAAACCTGATGCCCCCGCCGCATCAATAAACAGTTCCAGCTGGATATCTGATACTGCCCTGTTCACCCATAACGTCCGTCCGTTGTATCATTCAAGGAATGCAGCCCCACACCAGCAAACCTCCTTTCATTGTCATTGTCACTCTGACAAATAATTTGTAGCAATCACCCCTGCCATTGCGCTTGCCAGACGCCTGTTAAATATTCGCCCCATAGGCCTAGTGCGACCGGCAAAATTCAACTTCCCAAGGACCGACTGAAATCCTGTAACCGCACCTTCTTAGCCCAGTGCAACAACTGCACCGACACCTTCAAAACACGCAGCTCGTCCTCCGGCAATCGGCATTCCATAGCCACCGTGTCAATTTCAATGCCCAAGAAACACAGGGACGTCACTGGCCCTTCTGTCTTCCCCCGTGCCACCGGAATCCCAGGCTTCCTGCAATGCGTTCTCATGTAAATAACAGCAAGGAACAAACCGAGGAGCCCACACAAAAGAAATCATCCAAATAGTGTATCCCTGAGTGGACACCCGCCACATCCCTGACTACCCATTCCACAAACGAACTGACGCTTCAAACTAAGCGCACGAAATAGAACAACCCATGGGCAGGCACTGATCCACATAGTACTGCCCATCCCACCTGCACCCCAAAGGTGAAAAAAACTCTCCGGGTGCACCGGAAGTAACCGTAAAGCTGCTTCCACGTCCGCCTTGGTCATCGGGGCCCCTTGCCCACTACCCACACTAACTCCAACGCCTTGTCAAACGATACATAACAGACCGCCGGCACTCGGGTGAAATCCCGCCGTTCACCAACAACCCAGCCGGGTAAGAGAGATGATGAAGGAGCAGATACTCGTTCGACTCCTTCTTGGGTACCACTCCCAGCAGCGAAAACCCTCAAGTTGGGGAGTGACGGGTCCTGGACCAGAACCCGCCATCCATCCCGCTCCACCTCCTTCTGCAGCCTTTCCGTCACCACCTCCGGATGTCCTTTTCCGGACCCCGAATTACCCGGGCGAAACACCGGCGCCCCAAAATCAACCGGAACCCGGAAACCTTCCATAAAACCCGTAGCAAACAGCTCCGCCGCCCGGTCATCCGGATATCTATTTAAATAGGGACGCATCCCTCGACCCTCACTAGCGTCCTCCCTGTTACCAAAACCTTCCCCCGACTTTTCTTTCCCCCTTTGAAACACCTGGCCAAAGAGTGGGAAACCTCCACAACCGGAACACTCGTGTTTGAACTGACACGCTGCCCCCAAACTTACATTGCCCTTCACTAAATTTCCAACACGCCCCTTTCTTTTTTCCAGCCAAAGACCCGCCACTCGCACCCGGGCCCCTGGCACCACCTCAAAAGGGCTGCGCCGGAGCCGTTATCAAACGCATCCCCAAAACATATATCTTTGTGTTCCCACCAGATGCCCGGCCGCATAGCCTTCCAATGCCAGTTAGTAAACGTCCTCGGGATCAACCTACACCTCCCCCTTTTTTTTTTTTTTTTTTTATCCTCCTTATCTTTCAGATTCACTTGCCTTCACTGTATCCAAATTAAACTTTTCCAAGGGAAGCAGTGAAAATATTTCCCCATACTCCCCTTTTCTTATCTACTCCCTCACCTCCTTTTTTAAATGCACCCCTAACGGACTCCCAAAGCACCCGTAACTTCGCTCCGGCAGCCACCCCGACCGTGGGACCCACCCACGCCCCCCGCCAGGGACCCAGGCCCGCTTCGACCTGACCGCTCAGCCGACAATCCCTGCAACACCCCTAGCAGCTGCCCCCAAAACTCCGCCCCGGGTAACCCCGACTGACCGACCGCACTAAACCCCCGGCAAACCACTCCCCGCGGTGGAACCCCCGTCCCCGCTAACACTACCCACAACATTAAACATATTGGTTGTTCTCTCACCGGGCTGCCTCTGAACCGAATCCGGAGCAGCCGTACCGCGAACATCCTGCTGCCGTTCATCCGTCCTGCCGCCTCCTCCGGTCCTTCTTCCTCGCCCGAATAAGAAGAGCTGCTGAAGTCCGCTGGGGGGACCAGCGAGGGGACAGCCCGCACCTTGCGGCCGTCAACCCCCACGGTCACCGCACCCTGCTCCTCCGTGCACCTCCTGTTTGTCCTCTGTTTCATGCCGCGGCGCGGCGTCCTGCCGCCATCCTTCTTTGCTGCCCCCTCCTGCTGCACCGCTGTACTCTCTGTAGCTCCCGGTGGTCCCCCTCCCTGCCGACTGCAGGAAGGCCGTGCCTCTCCGTCCGGATGCCAGGAACACCCCCCAGCCTGATCCCTGCTGGGAGGTACCGTAATAACAGACCGCCGCAAGGGCCCTGCCGACCGCATGACCCTGCCACCAGCCCCCTCCGACTACCGCTCCGATCCGTGCCGCCCCTCCATCCATGCTCTCTCCCCTGCCGTCTGCAGGGAGTCTCCCCGTCCGCTCTGTGGTGCCGGGCGCCACCCCCAGCCCGCACCTCACTGGGGGCTGCCGCTGCTCTGGTCCGTGGCCGTGCAGGCCGCAGACCGGAAGTAGGCCTCGCATAAGCTCCGCCCACCCCCGGCCCGCGGAATCTCCGACGAGGATTCCTCCCGGCGGCCGGAGACACGTCTGAAGGTGAGGTGCACTCCGCTGCCCCGGAGGGTCCCCGAAGGGGCTCCTAAATCTGTCTTCTCCCCCCCCGACGGGGGAGTAGCGCTCCGGCGGTCACGCCCGCCGAGCGCGCAGCGCAGGTCCGGGCGCAGGAGCAGAGAAGCCGCTCCAGCCCCGCAGACGCGTCCTCGCAGATGTCCTCAGATGCCCCCCCCCCCAGCTCCAGCACCGCCACCATTCTTCAGTCAGGGAGGCAGCAGCGCAGGGGGGACACGCTGTCTGTAGGTCAAAAGGGGCAGTGACCTCTGCACAGCCCCCTTTATACCCACACACCAACCCTCCCATATCTTGTCCCTCACCCAATCCCTTTTCCCGACTCTCCCACCAATCAGGCAGCCCCTATGTGCCTCCAACCTTAGCACTTAACTCTTTCCTACCCTAACCCTCCCGATCGTCATGGGCCTGTTCACCCCTATGGGGCTCTCTGGCCGTCTGACCTGTGTCTTGGTATTATGGGCGGCACGGTGGCTCAGTGGTTAGCACTGCAGTCTTCTGGTGGCTCAGTGGTTAGCACTGTAGTCTTGTGATAGCTCAGTGGTTAGCACTGCAGTCTTGTGATAGCTCAGTGGTTAGCACTGCAGTCTTGCAGCGCTGGGGTCCTGGATTCAAATCCCCCCAAGGACACCATCTGCAAGGAGTTTGTATGTTCTCCCCGTGTTTGCGTGGGTTTCCTCCGGTTTCCTCCCACACTCCAAAGACATACAGATAGGGACTCTAGATTGTGAGCCCCAATGGGGACAGTGTTGCCAATGTATGTAAAGCGCTGGGGAATTAATAGCGCTATATAAATGAATAAATAAATGTATTAAGACTTTAATGTTCCTGACTCCTGTCTGCTTGCAGCTTCAAGTAACTCTGCTACTTGTCCACAGGACCTCTACTACCTACCAGCAGCTTCCAGTATCTCTGCTACCAGCCTCCTGTCTTCTTGCAGACCTCTGCTACCTGTCTGTGATCTCAAGGACATCGCCTGTCTGCAGCTTGCAGTACCCCTGTTCTGGGACTCCAGTCTGCCCTGCTTCCAGTACCTCTGTGTGCCGCCCTCACGCCAGCCGCCGGGCTGCTCGGATCCAGATCTACGGTATGGCTTGAGGGGTTCTCCGGACCTGGGGGTCGCGAGGAAACTCCGAATAAAAAGGGACGTATTTGTACGGGATTTGTGGTAAAATGTTTGTGACGCCACCCTCGGTGTGTGGTGAGATGTAGCACCACTGCTGTTGTTGCGGGGCTCCCGGGGACGTTGGGCTGGCAGCTGGATGTTAACCCCTCCGTGGGCAGGGATGGATGTCCCGGGGCCCAATGTCTTTATGCTGAGGATGGTGATTGCAGGGGCCGGCGCACCCGGTCAGGCCGGGGATGTTACTCACGTCACGGTCGAATAAATCACACAACTCCGGTGGTAAACCAAGGTGATGGTGGCTGGCTGCCGCTGATGGGTGTATGTGGTCACACACCCGGGCTGGTAGTCAATGTCTCTCTCCTCTGTACTCGGTGTGTTTTGTGTTGGACTTCCCGGTGTGTAACACGGGAGTTCGCTCCTGATCCTTTGGTTTGGAGCCGTGCCCGTCTGACGCTGACCCTTGGGATCTACGAGCCCTGGCGGTTGCCCTATCCCTCTCACTGGGTGGTTGTCTACTTTTCGGGACTTAGGTTGGGAAAGGACCTAAATTCCTGCCCTCAATTGGTTAATTAGCTAGGCCGTCTGTGCCGGTCCTGGCTTGAGGGTGCAAGTACCCCCTCTGTGCATACGGTTTCCGGGTCGGTTCTCCGGTGTTGGTCCTGGCGGGCTACAACCCTGCCCTGGTCCACCTCGGATCTCCGGCAGCCGTCTTCCCGTCTCCTGCAGACTCTGGCTACCATCTGCCACCTAGCCAGTACGTCAGGGCTCCAACCCTGACGCCTGTCAGTTTTAGCTTCATCACTCAACTCCACTTCAAACACAATCTGACTATTTTTCCCGCCCCGGGTTCTCTAGACCCCTAGGTGGGTGTTCCCTATCCACCTGGTCCCGCCCACTGGTGTGTCTGTCCTACCCTGAGGGGGGATGACTAGGGTATTAGGTCGGCTGGTTTAACCCTGTGTGGGATTGGTGTTATGCGGGGGCCTATGTGTGCATCTACCTGGTTTTCCAGGGCTTAACATTTGCTACCTGTCTGTGATGTCCAGGGCATCGTCTCTCTGACTGCAGCTTCCAGTACGTCTGCTACCTGTCTGCAATCTCCAGGACATCTACTGTCTGCCTGTGGCTTCCAGGACATCTGCTACCTGTCAGTGGTCTTTTGGACATCTCCTGTCTGTATACAACTTCCGCGGTACCTCTGCTCCGGGTCTCCTGTCTGCTCACGGACTCCAGTACCTTTGCTACCTGTTTGAGATCTCCAGGACATCTCCTCACTGCCTGCGGCTTCCAGTACCTCTGCTTCCTTTCTGTTATCTCCAGAACATCTCCTGTTTGTCTGCGACTTCTAGTACTTTTGCTACTAGCCTCCTGTGTGCCTGTGGCTTCCAGGACCTCTGCTACCTGTCTGCAATCTCCAGGATATCTACTGTCTGCCTGTGGCTTCCAGGACCTCTGCTACCTGTCAGTGGTCTCTAGGACATCTCCTGTCTCCAGCTTCCAGTACCTCTGCTACCTGTCTGCAATCTCCAGGACATCTACTGTCTGCCTGTGGCTTCCAGGACCTCTGCTACCTGTCAGTGGTCTCTAGGACATCTCCTGTCTGCAGCTTCCAGTACCTCTGCCATAGGACTCCTGTATGTCTGTGGCTTCCAGTACCTCTGCTACCTGTCTGCGATCTCCAGGACATCTGCTGTTTGTCTGCAGCTTCTAGTACTTCTGCTATCTGTCTCCCGCATGCCTCACCTGCCTACTGCACCGACGATTGAGGCCAATATGTCCACCTGTACCTTGGGCTTGGAGGATCCACCTGGGCAGGTGAGCCTAACAGAGGCTGTTTCTTCCAGCTCTTTCCTAATGTCGTACACTGGCTGTGGTGCAAAATAAGGACAGGGGTCTAGCAGGTGAGGATCCTTTTTAAATTTTAAGACATAGGACTAGCTTCACATGGAGCAAAGACTCCACTTCCCTAGTCCTGTATATATGTGCTGGGCTTAGCACTGTGGCTTGTTGGTGACCCTCACTGGCATCCTGCACTCAAAGAGCTTGTCCCTCAGTCTCCCTCCAGCTATCCACCTGGGTGATCTAAAATGATAGCATTGTATAGTGCTGTATGTTGGAAATGCTGAGACATCTGCATCTCCATCTCTTTCCGTAGGAAGAAATTTGGAGAACACTAGCAGAGATCTGTGTGTATGAACAGGCAAGCTTTCGTGTTTTTGACAATTCCACATTAGAGCCTGAGAAGGTTGACTATGATGCCAAGTACTAGGAGAAGACAGGCGAATCTAACGAGGATTACGTAGCCAGACTGCAAAGTTTACTGTTGGCCTTTTGGTCCAAGCACATCGTTATTCCAGGCAGAGAAAACCAAGCATCGCCATCTGGATTACTGATGGACTTCTTTAAAAATGAGAGAAAAAGCAGAGAGAGTCAATGGAGACACAAAGCATTACAATATTCATCCGGCACCTGGTGCACCGACCACAGGAGATGTAATGGTAATGCAATAGGACTGGTGTCATAGCTAGAGGAAGGTGAATCTATATGTACCAAGCAGTAGTGTTTGTAGACATAGTAGGGCCATACAAATATTGGTACCCTATAGGAGTCATTTGGTTGCGTCCTTTCTCCAAAGTTTGCAGAGAACAAAGGATCCTCACACATCACAAAGCTTCAAATGACCCCGAAAACACATATTGTCTATGTCAAGACACATAAAAGCCAGATCCATCAGCCGAAATTGTCACCGATTCAAAAAATGGCTGGATCAGGAGCCGATGCACAGTGAGAATTATGGAAGCCTATGTTGATATAATGTCCCAAACTATTGAATCGGAGAAATCGAGGGCGGACATATCATGGGTGGAACCTCAAGAGGTAAGAAGGCCACCAACGTCTCCAAAGAAGGGGGAATTGTGCATTATGGTGAGCTATTGGACTGCAAAGGGGCCCCGTATAATGTTATTACACAGGGGCCTCTTCTATCTGTGTCCACCAGTGGTAGAAATGAGAAATCCCTGCACAACATGTTGGCTTATATTAGAAAAGACTGAGCACCCTTGTAGGACCCGAAATGTCGACCATATCAGTTACTCATCGTTTTCAATAATATTTACTGGTGAATATTTAGGTAGAAATTCTCTATAATAAAATTCATGGTTGGTCTATACAGGCCGGCAGCATAGGAGGCGCCGGGCCCAGCGTGGGACCATCAGCTACAGTAACTCTTCTCCATGTCTGGCTGCAGGCAATCCCTGGAAGTCTGGATTCCCAAGATCCATATTTATTTCATATGACTGACTGTGTGGAATGCCTGACGCCTCCCGAATCATCACCTACTGATCCTTCCCAGACTGAGGTGACCCGCTCAAGGACGGCCGGTGCTTAGTCAGTGCGGTTCCCATGCTGAGCCTGCAGGACGGAACGCAACTTCCCAACTGTGTTGTTTTAGCGCCACTATATGAATAGGGTAAGACTGGAAAAAGTCACCAGTGACTCAACCGGACCGCAGCCACCATCACTCCTCCTGGAAAGCCCCTGTCCATTTCCTGATGGTTATTGGAAATTAAAGGGGATTATTTAAAAAATATATATTTTTGTGCTCACGTATACAGCTCCTTAGTCCATGGTCTGGTATTACAGCCTAGCCCCATTGAAGTGGATGCGGCTGAGCAGCAACAGTCCATGGACAGGGGAGGCACTCTCCAGGGATAAATCAGCCCCTTTAATTTTAGCATCAATCCAGACATATTCACTCTGGATGAGATGGGGGCCACCAATACAGCCACATTATACTTCTTATGAGGGTAGTCATGATTTCAGCTTTCCATTTATTCATCAGTATGTCCCCGTCTGCCGTATCACTGTCTAAGGCTAAGTTCACACATCCTGTGTTTTCAATCCGTCAGGTCCGTCAGCAACGGATCAGTCATTTTCAAGATGTCAACTGATGCAACTGATGTGTTTTTCACAGGATTCCTTTCACAGGAATCCTGTGAAAAAACGGATCAGTTGCGTCCGTTACATCCGCTGTGCGTCCGTTTTTTGACGGATCAGTCATGATCCGTCTGTGTTTGGGACAGCCCAGTGGGCGTGCCAAGCATGCTGGGCATGCTCAGTAGAGCATGACGGAATCCTGCGCTGGATTCCGTTGTAAGACGGATTACGACGGAATCCAGCACCATAGACATGCATTACAAGCTTGACGGATGGCGACGGATTCCTGCGCGGCGCGTTAATTTTGACGGCCCGAAAAACGTTACATTCTGCGTTGCTACCCGCTCGGCGGTCAGTCAAAAACGACGGACCGCGACGCAGCGGATGCAACGCAGGGTCATCAGTCGCAATCCGTCACTAATAGAAGTCTATGGGGAAATACAGGATTCCTGCAAAATATTTTGCAGGTTACCGTAATTCCCCAAGGCGACGGATTGTGACTGATGCAAAACACAGGATGTGTGAACTTAGCCTAACTAGCAAGTATTCCCAATCAGAAGCCTGGAAAGTGGAGCAACACCAGCATGGAAATGGTCCAAAAAAGTGTTCCTCATCAATCATCTATTGATACGAGGAATGATTGTGTATGAATGTCACGGATCAAATATGTAAGAAATCAATGGTAAATAAAGGTATAGGACGACCATAAACTTTTATAAGTGCTGTATTGGAGTGAAGAACAACTGCGAAGATCGAGAGAAGATCGGGAATGCCGTAATTCAATCGATTTATCAATCAATCATCTATCCCTCTATCTATCCATCCATCCATCTATATATCCATCCATCCATCTATCTATCTATCTATCTATCCCTCTATCTATCTATCTATCTATTTCCTCTATCTATCCCTCTATCTATCCCTCTATCTATCCATCCATCCATCTATCTATCTATCTATCTATCTATCTATCTATCTATCTATCTATCCCTCTATCTATCTATCTATCTATCTATCCCTCTATCTATCTATCTATCTATCTATCTATCTATCTATCTATCTATCCCTCTATCTATCTATCCCTCTATCTATCCCTCTATCTATTCCTCTATCTATCTATCCCTCTATCTATCTATCTATCTATCTATCTATCTATCCCTCTATCCCTCTATCCATCTATCTATCTATCTATCTATCTATCCCTCTATCCCTCTATCTATCCCTCTATCTATCCCTCTATCTATCTATCTATCTATCTATTTATCTATCCCTCGATCTATCCCTCTATCTATCTATCCCTCTATCCATCTATCTATCCCTCTATCTATCCCTCTATCTATCTATCTATCTATCCCTCTATCCCTCTATCTATCCCTCTATCTATCTATCTATCTATCTATCTATCTATCTATCTATCTATCTATCTATCTATCCCTCTATCTATCCCTCTATCTATCCCTCTATCTATCCCTCTATCTATCTATCTATCTATCTATCTATCTATCTATCTATCTATCTATCTATCTATCTATCTATCTATCCCTCGATCTATCCCTCTATCTATCTATCCCTCTATCCATCTATCTATCTATCTATCTATCCCTCTATCTATCTATCTATCTATCCCTCTATCTATCTATCTATCTATCTATCTATCTATCCCTCTATCTATCTATCCCTCTATCTATCTATCTATCTATCTATCTATCTATCTATCTATCCCTCTATCTATCTATCTATCTATCTATCTATCTATCCCTCTATCTATCCCTCTATCTATCCATCTATCTATCTATCTATCTATCTATCTATCCCTCTATCCATCTATCTACCCCTCTATCTATCCCTCTATCTATCTATCTATCTATCTATCTATCTATCCCTCTATCTATCTATCTATCTATCTATCTATCTATCTATCTATCTATCTATCCCTCTATCTATCTATCCCTCTATCTATCTATCCCTCTATCTATCTATCTATTTATCTATCTATCTATCTATCTATCTATCCCTCTATCTATCTATCTATCCCTCTATCTATCCATCTATCTATCTATCTATCTATCTATCTATCCCTCTATCTATCTATCCATCCATCCATCCATCCATCCATCTATCTATCCCTCTATCTATCCCTCTATCTATCTATCTATCTATCCCTCTATCTATCTATCTATCTATCTATCTATTTATCTATCTATCTATCTATCCCTCTATCTATCTATCCCTCTATCTATCTATCTATCCCTCTATCTATCTATCCCTCTATCTATCTATCTATCTATCTATCCCTCTATCTATCTCTCTATCTATCTATCCCTCTATCTATCTATCCCTCTATCTATCTATCTATCTATCTATCTATCTATCCCTCTATCTATCTATCTATCTATCTATCTATCTATCTATCTATCCCTCTATCTATCTATCTATCTATCTATCTATCTATCTATCTATCTATCTATCCCTCTATCTATCTCTCTATCTATCTATCCCTCTATCTATTTATCTATCTATCTATCCATCTATCCCTCTATCTATCTATCTATCTATCTATCTATCCCTCTATCTATCTATATATCTATCTATCCCTCTATCTATCTATCTATCTATCCCTCTATCTATCTATCCCTCTATCTATC
>NC_134360.1:248531149-248568649 GCF_048569485.1 Anomaloglossus baeobatrachus | reverse complement strand
GAGCTACAAAGTATTAACTTACAGGGGATGAATAATATTGCACGCCTCAATTTTCAGTTATTTATTTTATACAAAAGTTTTAAAATAAGCAATAAATTTCGTTCAACTTCACAATTGTGTCCACTTGTTGTTGATTCTTCACCAGAACATTAACATTTTTATCTTTATGTTTGAAGCCTGAAATGTGGGAAAAGGTTGTAAAATTCAAGAGACCGAATACTTTCGCAAGACACTGTATGTGATGTTTCAACTTTCTCCTGGTGCCGAATGTCTGAGGAAAGGAACGTATCCTAAGCATCAATCCTTTGTTTCTAGTAGAAAAAAGCTTCTGCCAAAACGTTCCTGCAGCTTCTTATTTGTCTCTCAATAAAGGTGGACCGGGACAGGGTAGGAGCCCGCTGGTACCGACACCGGAGAACCGACCCGGAAACCGTGCACAGAGGGGGTACCTGGACCCTGAATCAAGGACCGGAACCACCGGCTTTTTTAATTCACCAGTTGAGGACAGGATTATAGGTCCTGTCCCACCCAAAGTCCCAAAAGAGCAGACCAGCAGCCCACCGCGGGGGATATGGCATCCGCCAGGGCCCCTTTAGATCCCACGGGTTAGCGTCTGCGGGCAAGGCTCCCACGCGTAGTTCTGGGAGCGGACTCCCGTGTTCCACACCGAGAAGTCCAAAGAGAAGTCCAAGGAGAACTAAAGACAGTGCAGAGGAAAGTGACACAGACCATCACCCCAGAATATAACCGGCCGCGGCGGCCGGCCACTGGCACCTTGGTTTACCGCTGGACTTGTGTGATTTCTTTTACTGTGAGTACATTAACATCCCCCGGTCCAACTGGGCTTGCCGGCCCCCTGCAGCCACCATCCTCAGCACAGTGAAACTGGGCCTCGGGGCATCCACCCCTACCCACGGAGGGTTAAAAACAACAAGCTGCCATTTCAACGCCCCCGGGTGCTCCCTAATAGCAGCGGTTGTACCCCATTTTACCACACGCCGTGGGTGGCGTCACAAACTATATAGAAAATCCCACATACAACCAATTCCCCTTTTTATTTGAAGTGTCCGCGAGACCCCCGGGTCCAGAGACCCCTCGAGCCACACTGCAGATCCGAGCAGCCCGGCTTCTGGCGTAGGGGCGGCACATACTCTTTTCTTCCATTTTTTTTATGTATTCATTGTATAACCCTAGCCCTAGTCTTAATGATATTCTATCACTGGCCTCATGCCTATCCCTAGTTATAACCCTATTCCCATCCATAGCCGTAAACCTAACCCTGGTCCTATTCCTATACTTAGCATTATCCCTAACCCTAGCCCTAAGCCTAAAGTTAGTCCTAAGCCTATCCCCTAGCTATAAACCTAATCCTAACCCTGATCCTAGTCCTATACTTAACATTGTCCCTAACCCTAGCCCTAAGCCTACAGTTAGTCCTAAGCCTACCCCTTAGCTATAAGCCTAACTCTAATCCTAACCCTTGGTCCTATGCCTATACTTAGCATAATCCCGAACCCTAAACCTAAAGGTAGCCCTAAGCCTATCCATAGCTATAAGCCTAACCCTGGTCCTATTCCTATACTTAGCATTATCACTAACCCTAGCCCTAAGCCTATAGTTAGTCCTAAGCCTATCCCCTAGCTACAAGCCTAATCCTAACCCAGGTCCTAGTCCTATACTTAGCATTATCCCTAACACTAGCCCTAAGCCTACAGTTCGTCCTAAGCCTACCCCTTAGCTATAAGCCTAACTCTAATCCTAACCCTGGTCCTGTTCCTATACTTAGCATAATCCCAAACCATAACCCTAAACCTAAAGGTAGCCCTAAGCCTATCCATAGCTATAAGCCTAACCCTGGTCCTATTCCTATACTTAGCATTATCTCTAACCCTGCCTTAAGCCTAAAGTTAGTCCTAAGCCTATCCCTAACCAGGGCAGCTGCCTCTGTAGACCTCAATGTTACCCCAATGCTGTGAAATGTATAAAAGGCTTAAATGCAACTCTCTATCAAGGTCGTATTGGTTTGGGAAAAAAATGGTCTGGCCTACAATTGTAGCTGTTGGCAAAGCCAGAATGGCCCAAGTGGGCAAATTTCCATATGTGACTGGCCTGGATTTGGAGGATGGGTCGGGGGTCAATATGATAAAGGCAGACCACACACCTTGGAGAGATGATGCCCCCGCCCTGGTTGACCCCACCTTACTGATTGGTGACAACCGGCACAGGACGATCTTCATCAGAGGAACTGTTATTAATAAGCCAAAGGCTAGGAAATTATCGGCCCACGGGTCAAGTGTAAGGTTGTGCAGCGTACACCTCAAATTTAAAGAATCCCAGGATCATCCCTACAAATCCAGAACCGTCAGCAGGTATGTAAGAAAGTCCCTTTTGATCCTTCCTATTAGGAGACAAAACCTTACAGGTTCCTCCAAGGACAGGACGTAAAATATCTGATAACCCCAGGTGGAGGGAGCGGTTTCACGTGCGCACAATGTACAATGGACCTCCAAGACATAAAGACTCAGATGCGCCAGTCTGTTAATCCTAAATACCATCGCGGGTCTCTAGAAACCAGACGGAGTTCAATAATTTCTCTGTTTTACGCACGTCGCTGACACGGCCTCAGAGGCAGCTCCGGAGTAATTGCCCGGTAACAAGAGCCTCATTGATTCAGTAACATTTCACAGAGCGCAAGGACCCAACCTGAGGAAAGCTCTTATACGACGTGCAAATGACCTCACACTGAGATCTCTTGTGATGTCGTCCGTAGACAGCGCGTTCACACCGCGGGCGCAGCCCCATACAATATTGAGGGACGTGATGACAGATTAGATTTTAGCTTAGGATGGGGAGGTAGAGAGATCGGGCTGCGGAGAAATCCGTCCTGTCTGTAAGGTCTGTCCATAATATGCTATAAAGGTCATAGAGCGGCAGGAGCTACTGGATTACATATGTCCTGTACTATGGAGTCACTGAGATAAAAGTGCAAAGTCTCTTTAAGAAAAAGAGTGGACATGTATTCTGGAGCCCCCTATAACAGCAGTCTGGATGTGTAGTCTGGAGCCCCCTATAATAGCAGTCTGGATGTGTAGTTTGGAGCCCCCTATAATAGCAATCTGGATGTGTATTCTGGAGCCCCCCTATAACAGCAGTCTGGATGTGCAGTCTGGAGCCCCCCTATAACAGCAGTCTGGATGTGTAGTCTGAAGCCCCCTATAACAGCAGTCTGGATGTGCAGTCTGGAGGCCCCCTATAACAGCAGTCTGGAAGTGTAGTCTGGAGGCCCCTATAACAGCAGTCTGGATGTGTAGTCTGAAGCCCCCTATAACAGCAGTCTGGATGTGTAGTCTGGAGCCCCTGCTATAACAGCAGTCTGGATGTGTAGTCTGGAGGCCCCTATAACAGCAGTCTGGATGTATAGTCTGGAGCCCCCTATTACAGCAGTCTGGATGTGTAGTCTGGAGCCCCTGCTATAACAGCAGTCTGGATGTGTAGTCTGGAGCCCCCCTATAACAGCAGTCTGGATGTGTAGACTGGAGCCCCCCTATAACAGCAGTCTGGATGTGTATTCTGGAGCCCCCTATAACAGCAGTCTGGATGTGTATTCTGGAGCCCCCTATAACAGCAGTCTGGATGTGCAGTCTGGAGGCCCCCTATAACAGCAGTCTGGAAGTGTAGTCTGGAGCCCCCCTATAACAGCAGTCTGGATGTGTAGTCTGAAGCCCCCTATAACAGCAGTCTGGATGTGTAGTCTGGAGCCCCTGCTATAACAGCAGTCTGGATGTGTAGTCTGGAGGCCCCTATAACAGCAGTCTGGATGTATAGTCTGGAGCCCCCTATTACAGCAGTCTGGATGTGTAGTCTGGAGCCCCTGCTATAACAGCAGTCTGGATGTGTAGTCTGGAGCCCCCCTATAACAGCAGTCTGGATGTGTAGACTGGAGCCCCCCTATAACAGCAGTCTGGATGTGTATTCTGGAGCCCCCTATAACAGCAGGCTGGATGTGTATTATGGAGCCCCCTATAACAGCAGTCTGGATGTGTAGTCTGGAGCTCCCTATAATAGCAGTCTGGATGTGTAGTCTGGAGCTCCCTATAACAGCAGTCTGGATGTGTAGTCTGGAGCTCCCTATAATAGCAGTCTGGATGTGTAGTTTGGAGCCCCCTATAATAGCAATCTGGATGTGTATTCTGGAGCCCCCCTATAACAGCAGTCTGGATGTGCAGTCTGGAGCCCCCCTATAACAGCAGTCTGGATGTGTAGTCTGAAGCCCCCTATAACAGCAGTCTGGATGTGTAGTCTGGAGCCCCTGCTATAACAGCAGTCTGGATGTGTAGTCTGGAGGCCCCTATAACAGCAGTCTGGATGTATAGTCTGGAGCCCCCTATTACAGCAGTCTGGATGTGTAGTCTGGAGCCCCTGCTATAACAGCAGTCTGGATGTGTAGTCTGGAGCCCCCCTATAACAGCAGTCTGGATGTGTAGACTGGAGCCCCCCTATAACAGCAGTCTGGATGTGTATTCTGGAGCCCCCTATAACAGCAGTCTGGATGTGTAGTCTGGAGCCCCCTATAACAGCAGTCTGGATGTGTAGTTTAGAGCCCCTTATAAAAGCAGTCTGGATGTGTAGTCTGGAGCCCCCTATAACAGCAGTCTGGATGTGTATTCTGGAGCCCCCCTATAACAGCAGTCTGGATGTGTATTATAAAGCCCCCTAAAACAGCAGTCTGGATGTGTAGTCTGTAGCCCCCTATAACAGCAGTCTGGATGTGTAGTCTGGAGCCCCTATAACAGCAGTCTGGATGTGTTGTCTGGAGACCCTATACAGCAGTCTGTATGTGTAGTCTGGAGACCCCTATAATAGCAGTCAGGAAATGTAGTCTGGAGCCCCCCTATAACAGCAGTCTGGATGTGCAGTCTGGAGCCCCCCTATAACAGCAGTCTGGATGTGTAGTCTGGAGACCCCCTATAACAGCAGTCTGGATGTGCAGTCTGGAGCCCCCCTATAACAGCAGTCTGGATGTGTATCCTGGAGCCCCCTATAACAGCAGTCTGGATGTGCAGTCTGGAGCCCCCCTATAACAGCAGTCTGGATGTGTAGTATGGAGTCCCCTATAACAGCAGTCTTTATGTGTATTTTTAAGCCCCCCTATAACAGCAGTCTGGATGTGTAGTCTAGAGCCCCCCTATAACAGCAGTCTGGATGTGTATTCTGGAGCCCCCCTATAACAGCAGTCTGGATGTGCAGTCTGGAGCCCCCCTATAACAGCAGTCTGGATGTGTAGTCTGGATCCCCCTATAACAGCAGTCTGGATGTGTAGTCTGGAGCCCCTTATAAAAGCAGTCTGGATGTGTATTATGGAGCCCCCTATAACAGCAGTCTGGATGTTTAGTCTGGAGCCCCCTATAACAGCAGCCTGGATGTGAAGTCTGCAGCCCCCTATAACAGCAGTCTGGAGTCCCCCTATACCAGCAGTCTGGAGACCCCTATAAGAGCAGTCTGGATGTGTAGTCTGGAGCCTCCCTATAACAGCAGTCTGGATGTGTAGTCTGGAGCCCCCTATAACAGCAGTCTGGATGTGTAGTCTGGAGCCCCCTATAACAGCAGTCTGGATGTGTAGTCTGGAGCCCCCCTATAACAGCAGTCTGGATGTGTAGTCTGGAGCCCCTATAACAGCAGTCTGGATGTGTAGTCTGGAGCCCCCCTATAACAGCAGTCTGGATGTGTAGTCTGGAGCATCCTATAACAGCAGTCTGGATGTGTAGTCTGGACCCCCCCTATAACAGCAGTCTGGATGTGTAGTCTGGAGCCCCCTATAACAGCAGTCTGGATGTGTAGTCTGGAGACCCCCCCTATAACAGCAGTCTGGATGAGTAGTCTGGAGCCCCCCTATAACAGCAGTCTGGATGTATAGTCTAGAGCCCCCTATAATAGCAGTCTGGATGTGTAGTCTGCAGCCCCTCCTATAACAGCAGTCTGGATGTGTAGTCTGGAGCTCCCCTATAACAGCAGTCTGGATGTGTAGTCTGGAGCCCCCCTATAACAGCAGTCTGGATGTGTAGTCTGGAGCCCCCCTATAACAGCAGTCTGGATGTGTAGTCTGGAGTCCCCCTATAACAGCAGTCTGGATGTGTAGTCTGGAGCCCCCCTATAACAGCAGTCTGGATGTGTAGTCTGGAGCCCCCTATAACAGCAGTCTGGATGTGTAGTCTGGAGCCCCCCTATAACAGCAGTTTGGATGTGTAATCTGGAGCCCCCCTATAACAGCAGTCTGGATGTGTAGTCTGGAGCCACCTATAACAGCAGTCTGGATGTGTAGTCTGGAGCCCCCCTATAACAGCAGTCTGGATGTGTAGTCTGGAGTCTCCTATAACAGCAGTTTGGATGTGTAGTCTGGAGCCCCCCTATAACAGCAGTCTGGATGTATAGTCTAGAGCCCCCTATAACAGCAGTCTGGATGTGTAGTCTGGAGCCCCCCCCATAATAGCAGTCTGGATGTGTAGTCTGGAGCCCCCCTATAACAGCAGTCTGGATGTGTATTCTGGAGCCCCCCTATAACAGCAGTCTGGATGTGTATTCTGGAGCCCCCCTATAACAGCAGTCTGGATGTCTATTATGGAGCCCCCTATAACATTAGTCTAGATGTGTAGTCTGGAGCCCTCTATAACAGGAGTCTGGATGTGTATTCTGGAGCCCCCCTATAACAGCAGTCTGGATGTGTAGTCTGAAGCCCCTATAACAGCAGTCTGGATGTGTAGTCTGGAGCCCCCTATAACAGCAGTCTGAATGTGTATTCTGGAGCCCCCCTATAACAACAGTCTGGATGTGTAGTCTGGAGCCCCCTTATAACAGCAGTCTGGATGTGTAGTCTGGAGCCCCCCTATAACAGCAGTCTGGATGTGTATTCTGGAGCCCCCTATAACAGCAGTCTGGATGTGTAGTCTGGAGCCCCATATAACAGCAGTCTGGAGTCCCCCAATACCAGCAGTCTGGAGACCCCTATAACAGCAGTCTGGAGACCCCTATAACAGCAGTCTGGATGTGTAGTCTGAAGCCCCTATAACAGCAGTCTGGATGTGTAGTCTGGAGCCCCCTATAACAGCAGTCTGGATGTGTATTCTGGAGCCCCCCTATAACAGCAGTCTGGATGTGCAGTCTGGAGCCCCCTATAACAGCAGTCTGGATGTGTATTCTGGAGCCCCCCTATAACAGCAGTCTGGATGTGTAGTCTGGAGCCCCTATAACAGCAGTCTGGATGTGTAGTCTGGAGCCCCCTATAACAGCAGTCTGGATGTGTATTCTGGAGCCCCCCTATAACAACAGTCTGGATGTGTAGTCTGGAGCCCCCCTATAACAGCAGTCTGGATGTGTAGTCTGGAGTCCCCTATACCAACAGTCTGGATGTGTATTCTGGAGCCCCCCTATAACAGCAGTCTGGATGTGTAGTCTGGAGCCCCTATAACAGCAGTCTGGATGTGTGTTCTGGAGCCCCCCTATAACAGCAGTCTGGATGTGCAGTCTGGAGCCCCCCTATAACAGCAGTCTGGATGTGTAGTCTGGAACCCCCCTATAACAGCAGTCTGTATGTGCAGTCTGGAGCCCCCCTATAACAGCAGTCTGGATGTGTATTCTGGAGCCCCCTATAACAGCAGTCTGGATGTGCAGTCTGGAGCCCCCGATAACAGCAGTCTGGAGCCCCCCTATAACAGCAGTCTGGATGTGCAGTCTGGAGCCCCCCTATAACAGCAGTCTGGATGTGTAGTATGGAGCCCCCTATAAGAGCAGTCTTTATGTGTATTCTGGAGCCCCCCTATAACAGCAGTCTGGATGTGTATTCTGGAGCCCCCTATAACAGCAGTCTGGATGTGTAGTCTAGAGCCCCCCCTATAACAGCAGTCTGGATGTGTAGTCTGGAGCCCCCTATAACAGCAGTCTGTATGTGTATTCTGGAGCCCCCTATAACAGCAGTCTGGATGTGTAGTCTGGAGCCCGTTATAAAAGCAGTCTGGATGTGTAGTCTGGAGCCCCTATAACAGCAGTCTGGATGTGTAGTCTGGAGCCCCCTATAACAGCAGTCTGGATGTGTATTCTGGAGCCCCCCTACAACAGCAGTCTGGATGTGCAGTCTGGAGCCCCCCTATAACAGTAGTCTGGATGTGTATTCTGGAGCCCCCCTATAACAGCAGTCTGGATGTGTATTCTGGAGCCCCCCTACAACAGCAGTCTGGATGTGCAGTCTGGAGCCCCCCTATAACAGTAGTCTGGATGTGTATTCTGGAGCCCCCCTATAACAGCAGTCTGGATGTGTAGTCTGGAGCCCCCTATTACAGCAGTCTGGATGTGTAGTCTGGAGCCCCTGCTATAACAGCAGTCTGGATGTGTAGTCTGGAGCCCCCCTATAACAGCAGTCTGGATGTGTAGACTGGAGCCCCCCTATAACAGCAGTCTGGATGTGTATTCTGGAGCCCCCTATAACAGCAGTCTGGATGTGTAGTCTGGAGCCCCCTATAACAGCAGTCTGGATGTGTAGTTTAGAGCCCCTTATAAAAGCAGTCTGGATGTGTAGTCTGGAGCCCCCTATAACAGCAGTCTGGATGTGTAGTCTGGAGTCCCCCTATAACAGCAGTCTGGATGTGTATTCTGGAGCCCCCCTATAACAGCAGTCTGGATGTGTATTATAAAGCCCCCTAAAACAGCAGTCTGGATGTGTAGTCTGTAGCCCCCTATAACAGCAGTCTGGATGTGTAGTCTGGAGCCCCTATAACAGCAGTCTGGATGTGTTGTCTGGAGACCCTATACAGCAGTCTGTATGTGTAGTCTGGAGACCCCTATAATAGCAGTCAGGAAATGTAGTCTGGAGCCCCCCTATAACAGCAGTCTGGATGTGCAGTCTGGAGCCCCCCTATAACAGCAGTCTGGATGTGTAGTCTGGAGACCCCCTATAACAGCAGTCTGGATGTGCAGTCTGGAGCCCCCCTATAACAGCAGTCTGGATGTGTATCCTGGAGCCCCCTATAACAGCAGTCTGGATGTGCAGTCTGGAGCCCCCCTATAACAGCAGTCTGGATGTGTAGTATGGAGTCCCCTATAACAGCAGTCTTTATGTGTATTTTTAAGCCCCCCTATAACAGCAGTCTGGATGTGTAGTCTAGAGCCCCCCTATAACAGCAGTCTGGATGTGTATTCTGGAGCCCCCCTATAACAGCAGTCTGGATGTGCAGTCTGGAGCCCCCCTATAACAGCAGTCTGGATGTGTAGTCTGGATCCCCCTATAACAGCAGTCTGGATGTGTAGTCTGGAGCCCCTTATAAAAGCAGTCTGGATGTGTATTATGGAGCCCCCTATAACAGCAGTCTGGATGTGTAGTCTGGAGCCCCCTATAACAGCAGCCTGGATGTGAAGTCTGCAGCCCCCTATAACAGCAGTCTGGATGTGTAGTCTGGAGCCCCCTATAACAGCAGTCTGGATGTGTAGTCTGGAGCCCCCCTATAACAGCAGTCTGGATGTGTAGTCTGGAGCCCCTATAACAGCAGTCTGGATGTGTAGTCTGGAGCCCCCCTATAACAGCAGTCTGGATGTGTAGTCTGGAGCATCCTATAACAGCAGTCTGGATGTGTAGTCTGGACCCCCCCTATAACAGCAGTCTGGATGTGTAGTCTGGAGCCCCCTATAACAGCAGTCTGGATGTGTAGTCTGGAGACCCCCCCTATAACACCAGTCTGGATGAGTAGTCTGGAGCCCCCCTATAACAGCAGTCTGGATGTATAGTCTAGAGCCCCCTATAACAGCAGTCTGGATGTGTAGTCTGCAGCCCCCCCTATAACAGCAGTCTGGATGTGTAGTCTGGAGCTCCCCTATAACAGCAGTCTGGATGTGTAGTCTGGAGCCCCCCTATAACAGCAGTCTGGATGTGTAGTCTGGAGCCCCCCTATAACAGCAGTCTGGATGTGTAGTCTGGAGTCCCCCTATAACAGCAGTCTGGAGTCTGGATGTGTAGTCTGGAGCCCCCCTATAACAGCAGTCTGGATGTGTAGTCTGGAGCCCCCTATAACAGCAGTCTGGATGTGTAGTCTGGAGCCCCCCTATAACAGCAGTTTGGATGTGTAATCTGGAGCCCCCCTATAACAGCAGTCTGGATGTGTAGTCTGAAGCCACCTATAACAGCAGTCTGGATGTGTAGTCTGGAGCCCCCCTATAACAGCAGTCTGGATGTGTAGTCTGGAGTCTCCTATAACAGCAGTTTGGATGTGTAGTCTGGAGCCCCCCTATAACAGCAGTCTGGATGTATAGTCTAGAGCCCCCTATAACAGCAGTCTGGATGTGTAGTCTGGAGCCCCCCCTATAATAGCAGTCTGGATGTGTAGTCTGGAGCCCCCCTATAACAGCAGTCTGGATGTGTATTCTGGAGCCCCCCTATAACAGCAGTCTGGATGTGTATTCTGGAGCCCCCCTATAACAGCAGTCTGGATGTCTATTATGGAGCCCCCTATAACATTAGTCTAGATGTGTAGTCTGGAGCCCTCTATAACAGGAGTCTGGATGTGTATTCTGGAGCCCCCCTATAACAGCAGTCTGGATGTGTATTCTGGAGCCCCCCTATAACAGCAGTCTGGATGTGTATTCTGGAGCCCCCCTATAACAGCAGTCTGGATGTGTATTATGGAGCCCCCTATAACATTAGTCTGGATGTGTAGTCTGGAGCCCCCTATAACAGCAGTCTGGATGTGTAGTCTGGAGCCCCCTATAACAGCAGTCTGGATGTGCAGTCTGGAGCCCCCTATAACAGCAGTCTGGATGTGCAGTCTAGAGCCCCCTATAACAGCAGTCTGGATGTGCAGTCTGGAGCCCCCAATAACAGCAGTCTGGATGAGTAGTCTAGAGCCCCCTATAACAGCAGTCTGGATGGGTAGTCTAGAGCCCCCTATAACAGCAGTCTGGATGGGTAGTCTGGAGCCCCCTATAACAGCAGTCTGGATGTGTAGTCTGGAGCCCCCTATAACAGCAGTCTAGATGTGTAGTCTGGAGCCCCTTATAAAAGCAGTCTGGATGTGTAGTCTGGAGTCCCCTATAACAGCAGTCAGGATGTGTAGTCTGGAGTGCCCCTATAACAGCAGTCTGGATGTGTATTCTGGAGCCCCCCTATAACAGCAGTCTGGATGTGTATTATAAAGCCCCCTATAACAGCAGTCTGGATGTGTAGTCTGTAGACCCCTATTACAGCAGGCTGGATGTGTATTATGGAGCCCCCTATAACAGCAGTCTGGATGTGTAGTCTGAAACCCCTATACAGCAGTCTGTATGTGTAGTCTGGAGACCCCTATAATAGCAGTCTGGAAGTGTAGTCTGGAGCCCCCCTATAACAGCAGTCTGGATGTGCAGTCTGGAGCCCCCCTATAACAGCAGTCTGGATGTGTAGTCTGGAGCCCCCCTATAACAGCAGTCTGGATGTGCAGTCTGGAGCCCCCCTATAACAGCAGTCTGGATGTGTATCCTGGAGCCACCTATAACAGCAGTCTGGATGTGCAGTCTGGAGCCCCCGATAACAGCAGTCTGGAGCCCCCCTATAACAGCAGTCTGGATGTGCAGTCTGGAGCCCCCCTATAACAGCAGTCTGGATGGGTAGTATGGAGCCCCCTATAAGAGCAGTCTTTATGTGTATTCTGGAGCCCCCCTATAACAGCAGTGTGGATGTGTATTCTGGAGCCCCCCTATAACAGCAGTCTGGATGTGTAGTCTAGAGCCCCCCTATAACAGCAGTCTGGATGTGTAGTCTGGAGCCCCCTATAACAGCAGTCTGGATGTGTATTCTGGAGCCCCCTATAACAGCAGTCTGGATGTTTAGTCTGGAGCCCCCTATAATAGCAGTCTGGATGTGTAGTCTGGAGCCCCTTATAAAAGCAGTCTGGATGTGTAGTCTGGAGCCCCTATAACAGCAGTCTGGATGTGTAGTCTGGAGCCCCCTATAACAGCAGTCTGGATGTGTATTCTGGAGCCCCCCTATAACAGCAGTCTGGATGTGCAGTCTGGAGCCCCCCTATAACAGCAGTCTGGATGTGTTTTCTGGAGCCCCCTATAACAGCAGTCTGGATGTGTAGTCTGAAGCCCCTATAACAGCAGTCTGGATGTGTAGTCTGAAGCCCCTATAACAGCAGTCTGGATGTGTAGTCTGGAGCCCCCTATAACAGCAGTCTGGATGTGTAGTCTGGAGCCCCCCTATAACAGCAGTCTGGATGTGTAGTCTGGAGCCCCCCTATAACAGCAGTCTGGATGTGTATTCTGGAGCCCCCCTATAACAACAGTCTGGATGTGTAGTCTGGAGCCCCCCTATAACAGCAGTCTGGATGTGTAGTCTGGAGCCCCCCTATAACAGCAGTCTGGATGTGTAGTCTGGAGCCCCCTATAACAGCAGTCTGGATGTGTAGTCTGGAGCCCCTATAACAGCAGTCTGGATGTGTAGTCTGGAGCCCCCTATAACAGCAGTCTGGATGTGTATTCTGGAGCCCCCCTATAACAGCAGTCTGGATGTGCAGTCTGGAGCCCCCTATAACAGCAGTCTGGATGTGTATTCTGGAGCCCCCCTATAACAGCAGTCTGGATGTGTAGTCTGGAGCCCCTATAACAGCAGTCTGGATGTGTAGTCTGGAGCCCCCTATAACAGCAGTCTGGATGTGTATTCTGGAGCCCCCCTATAACAACAGTCTGGTTGTGTAGTCTGGAGCCCCCTTATAACAGCAGTCTGGATGTGTATTCTGGAGCCCCCCTATAACAACAGTCTGGATGTGTAGTCTGGAGCCCCCCTATAACAGCAGTCTGGATGTGTAGTCTGGAGCCCCTTATAACAGCAATCTGGATGTGTAGTCTGGAGCCCCCTATAACAGCAGTCTGGATGTGTATTCTGGAGCCCCCCTATAACAGCAGTCTGGATGTGTAGTCTGGACCCCTCCTATAACAGCAGTCTGGATGTGTAGTCTGGAGCCCCCTATACCAACAGTCTGGATGTGTATTCTGGAGCCCCCCTATAACAGCAGTCTGGATGTGTAGTCTGGAGCCCCTATAACAGCAGTCTGGATGTGTGTTCTGGAGCCCCCCTATAACAGCAGTCTGGATGTGTATTCTGGAGCCCCCCTATAACAGCAGTCTGGATGTGTAGTCTGGACCCCTCCTATAACAGCAGTCTGGATGTGTAGTCTGGAGCCCCCTATACCAACAGTCTGGATGTGTATTCTGGAGCCCCCCTATAACAGCAGTCTGGATGTGTAGTCTGGAGCCCCTATAACAGCAGTCTGGATGTGTATCCTGGAGCCCCCTATAACAGCAGTCTGGATGTGCAGTCTGGAGCCCCCGATAACAGCAGTCTGGAGCCCCCCTATAACAGCAGTCTGGATGTGTAGTATGGAGCCCCCTATAAGAGCAGTCTTTATGTGTATTCTGGAGCCCCCCTATAACAGCAGTCTGGATGTGTATTCTGGAGCCCCCTATAACAGCAGTCTGGATGTGTAGTCTAGAGCCCCCCCCTATAACAGCAGTCTGGATGTGTAGTCTGGAGCCCCCTATAACAGCAGTCTGTATGTGTATTCTGGAGCCCCCTATAACAGCAGTCTGGATGTGTAGTCTGGAGCCCGTTATAAAAGCAGTCTGGATGTGTAGTCTGGAGCCCCTATAACAGCAGTCTGGATGTGTAGTCTGGAGCCCCCTATAACAGCAGTCTGGATGTGTATTCTGGAGCCCCCCTACAACAGCAGTCTGGATGTGCAGTCTGGAGCCCCCCTACAACAGCAGTCTGGATGTGCAGTCTGGAGCCCCCCTATAACAGTAGTCTGGATGTGTATTCTGGAGCCCCCCTATAACAGCAGTCTGGATGTGTAGTCTGGAGCCCCCCTATAACAGCAGTCTGGATGTGTAGTCTGGAGCCCCCTATAACAGCAGTCTGGATGTGTAGTCTGGAGCCCCCCTATAACAACAGTCTGGATGTGTAGTCTGGAGCCCCCCTATAACAACAGTCTGGATGTGTAGTCTGGAGCCCCCCTATAACAGCAGTCTGGATGTGTAGTCTGGAGCCCCCCTATAACAACAGTCTGGATGTGTAGTCTGGAGCCCCCCTATAACAGCAGTCTGGATGTGTAGTCTGGAGCCCCCTATAACAGCAGTCTGGATATGTAGTCTGGAGCCCCCCTATAACAGCAGTCTGGATGTGTAGTCTGGAGCCCCCCTATAACAGCAGTCTGGATGTGTAGTCTGGAGCCCCCCTATGACAGCAGTCTGGATGTGTAGTCTGGAGCCCCCCTATGACAGCAGTCTGGATGTGTAGTCTGGAGCCCCCCTATAACAGCAGTCTGGATGTGTAGTCTGGAGCCCCCCTATGACAGCAGTCTGGATGTGTAGTCTGGAGCCCCCCTATGACAGCAGTCTGGATGTGTATTCTGGAGCCCCCCTATAACAGCAGTCTGGATGTGTAGTCTGGACCCCTCCTATAACAGCAGTCTGGATGTGTAGTCTGGAGCCCCCTATACCAACAGTCTGGATGTGTATTCTGGAGCCCCCCTATAACAGCAGTCTGGATGTGTAGTCTGGAGCCCCTATAACAGCAGTCTGGATGTGTATCCTGGAGCCCCCTATAACAGCAGTCTGGATGTGCAGTCTGGAGCCCCCGATAACAGCAGTCTGGAGCCCCCCTATAACAGCAGTCTGGATGTGTAGTATGGAGCCCCCTATAAGAGCAGTCTTTATGTGTATTCTGGAGCCCCCCTATAACAGCAGTCTGGATGTGTATTCTGGAGCCCCCTATAACAGCAGTCTGGATGTGTAGTCTAGAGCCCCCCCCTATAACAGCAGTCTGGATGTGTAGTCTGGAGCCCCCTATAACAGCAGTCTGTATGTGTATTCTGGAGCCCCCTATAACAGCAGTCTGGATGTGTAGTCTGGAGCCCGTTATAAAAGCAGTCTGGATGTGTAGTCTGGAGCCCCTATAACAGCAGTCTGGATGTGTAGTCTGGAGCCCCCTATAACAGCAGTCTGGATGTGTATTCTGGAGCCCCCCTACAACAGCAGTCTGGATGTGCAGTCTGGAGCCCCCCTACAACAGCAGTCTGGATGTGCAGTCTGGAGCCCCCCTATAACAGTAGTCTGGATGTGTATTCTGGAGCCCCCCTATAACAGCAGTCTGGATGTGTAGTCTGGAGCCCCCCTATAACAGCAGTCTGGATGTGTAGTCTGGAGCCCCCTATAACAGCAGTCTGGATGTGTAGTCTGGAGCCCCCCTATAACAACAGTCTGGATGTGTAGTCTGGAGCCCCCCTATAACAACAGTCTGGATGTGTAGTCTGGAGCCCCCCTATAACAGCAGTCTGGATGTGTAGTCTGGAGCCCCCCTATAACAACAGTCTGGATGTGTAGTCTGGAGCCCCCCTATAACAGCAGTCTGGATGTGTAGTCTGGAGCCCCCTATAACAGCAGTCTGGATATGTAGTCTGGAGCCCCCCTATAACAGCAGTCTGGATGTGTAGTCTGGAGCCCCCCTATAACAGCAGTCTGGATGTGTAGTCTGGAGCCCCCCTATGACAGCAGTCTGGATGTGTAGTCTGGAGCCCCCCTATGACAGCAGTCTGGATGTGTAGTCTGGAGCCCCCCTATATGGGACTATTTCTTCTTTTATTGTTGTAACCCCGTCCCCAGCTGCCCACTATCAAATTTACATTTTGAGCAAAGAACCCCTGTAAGGCTTTCCATTAATGTCCCAGCATTCGGGGTCAGTTACAGGGGTCAGCAGTTTTAGGTGACAGCTAAAGCCTGGAACAAGTAGCCATGTTGGATGGAACGGGAGCCACTGATCAGTAGGAGAATAGTAGGCTTTTATTATGGCTGTCCTGGGCATGGATGACCTGCAACCTGTGAGGAACCACTACTATAGCGTGTGACAAAGAATGAGGGGTGCCATGGATTGTGCGTACCCCAGATGTGGTAGTGCGGTTGCCAGTGGTTTGCAGAAAGAGCCAACTTGTGTGTTGTATCCGTGCACATGAGACCTCCAAGCCCTGTGAGAAAATGTGAGAAACCCAGTCAGGTTCTTCCGAGTCATTCACCCAGAGGAAACCTGAAGAAGGACAATCTTCTCTGAGACTTGATATCACCCCCAAATAGAGTGAATGGGGCTGCAGGCTTAGCTTACCCTGAGTGAAGGAGCCAGTGAGACCCCTGCCAGTGTGCACCGGGGGTGCCCTGATCACAGATCTCCCCGAAGAAGTGGTGATACCAAATTGTTCTGCTAAAGTAAAGGCCACGTCTCACTAAGCAACATCACATCTGAGTCACGTTTTTTGTGACGCAACAGCGATCTTGCTAGCAATGTTGCTGTGTGTGACAGATCCAGCAACAACCTGGCCCCTGCTGTGAGGTCGCCGGTCGTTGCTGAATGTCCTGGACCATTTTTTGGTCGTTGCTCTCCCGCTGTGTAGCACACATCGCTGTGTTTGACAGCGGGAGCCAACGATCTGAATGTGCAGGGAGCCAGCTTCAAGCAGCCTGCGGACGCTGGTAACTAAGGTACATATCGGGTATCCAAGCAAGGTGCTTTGCTTAGTAACCCGATGTGCACCATGGTTACGTGTGCAGGGAGCCGGCTTCTGGCAGTTGCGGACGCTGGTAACCAAGGTACATATCGGGTATCCAAGCAAGGTGCTTTGCTTAGTAACCCGATGTGCACCATGGTTACGTGTGCAGGGAGCCGGCTTGTGGCAGTTGCGGATGCTGGTAACCAAGGTACATATCGGATATCCAAGCAAACAGTTTTGCTTAGTAACCCGATGTGTACCATGGTTACGTGTGCAGGGAGCCGGCTTCTGGCAGCTACGGACGCTGGTAACCAATGTACATATTGGGTATCCAAGCAAAGCGCTTTGCTTAGTAACCCGATGTGTACCATGGTTACGTGTCAAGGGAGCCGGCTTCTGGCAGCTGCGGATGCTGGCAACCAAGGTTCAACATATCGGGTATCCAAGCAAAGCGCTTTGCTTAGTAACCCAATGTGTACCATGGCACAGCGTCGTTACAGAGGTCGCTGGTGGCTAATCTCTGATCGCTGTAGAGATCTGCCTGATTGACAGCTCACCAGCGACCATGTAGTGACGCACCAACGATCCCTGCCAGGTCAGATCGCTGGTGGGATCGCTGGTTGCGTCACTTAGTGTGACGGTACCTTAAAGAGGTGTGGTATCTCTCACTACAACTTACTGGGACAAAGAACTGTTCTGGGGTGCGACCAAGCTGGGAGATGGAGAGTTTCATTTACTGATTTAGTTATGAATTCGGCAATTCTGTATGAATTGCCAAAATGTATTTACGAAACGCCCATATTCATGAAGGGTATAAAATATACGAACATTCCGGCAAATCCCTGGAGGACGGTAGAAATCATAAGCTCTGGATTTCTTACTCTTATCAGACGTAAAGCGAATCCCATAAACTTCGGAGTTGGAGTCGTCATTACTGCAACCGTCCTGTAAAAAGTCACAAGAAAAGTTATGAGACTGACACAAGTTTTGTTTTTCAGTGTTTTTAGATCTTTTAGTTGGAGGTTTCTATGGTTTCATAAGGTGTTGAACATTTATTGAGAAATACATCAAGTTTATGTAAAGACTCAATATTTACGGGGGTTGAGCCTTCATTTTTTCCAATCTTCTGCCCTTCGTCCTGGCGGCTGGATATCGGCTTCTGGGCCAAATCCTGACTTATGTCCAATATTGGTTAATCAGTGCTTGGAGTTTATCATACTTTCTGTGTTTTTGATTGTCCATTCACTTTTTGAGGATTGACCATTGAAATCTGGAGGGTTTCCTGGCCATGGACCCAAAATTTCAATGTTTTGCTCACTGAGGTACTTAGTTATCACTTCTGCCTTGTGACATCATGCTGGACAAAGCATCATCACCAAATTGCTCCTGAATCTTTGGGAGAAGTTCTCTTGGAGGAGGATAAGATCCCATTCTCTATTTCTGGCAGTGATCTCAGACAAAATGGTGAGTGCGCCCCTCCATGGATGAGAAGCCACCCACACATGAATGGTCTCAGGGGCTCATCTTTTCTCCTCTGAACAATCATTCTTCCAGATGTCCCAAACAGTCTGGAGGGGTCTTCATCAGAGAAAATATCTTTACCCCAGTCTTCTGCCGTCCGAGTCATTGCGCTCAGATTGTCCGGCGTGGAGAGCCGGTGACTGACAGGAGGTGAAACACGCGGAGATTCGAGAAGTCACATAAGCCGCACACTGGAGACCACTACAAGCAGCAAAGTTTACCCAGCCCCTCCAATGTTTAACAAGAGGCTTATCCCAGGCTGGAGACAATAGGTGAGCGCTTCCATTAGTGGCCACTTCCATTAGGAAAAGTGCTGCACATTCTCACAATACTCAGGACTGTTTAACCTCTTAGTGTCTGAATGTTAATAAGACTTGAGATGGGACAAGAAGCTCTATTAGTGCACAAGGCACCTGCTCTGAAGTCATATCGAAGGACTTGGGTGGACATTTAATTGCCCCAAGTCCTACCTGTTACTGCCAGTCTTTCTTTAACCTCCTCCGCAGCACAATGTCGGTGCCATTTATCTGTGGTTGGTGCATAGAGTCCTCACCTCTTCTATGTGGCATACGTCCTACTCCCCAAAATCCACTTCTATAGTCGGTAGCAAAAGGCAACGTTCCCTCAATATGCAATAAAAGGAACCTTATTCTACAGCGACCAATTCTGTAAAATATTTGTTACATTGTTTGCTGGGGAACAATGTGAGAGAGGTATCATGCTCAGGAAGCCAAAAATTGGCCGTGTGGTTGAGAGATTTTAATCTTCAGACCATCCTGACTTGTTATTTGTTACTTCTCACCCCTCCTGGATCCTCCTCCCGGGTCTCTCTGCCCTACCCGACGCGTTTCATGACATGGCGCTCTCAGGCCATATAGCTCGGCTCAGACGGCAGCACACCGCCTGAGCATTCAGGAGTTCCAGCATTACTATTGAACTCACCTCTGCAACGTTGTTGAGTCCACTCTGCTGTTTCACAGGGCCAGTTCTGCTATACTAAACTTTGCTATATATTTGTGCTATGAAAACCTTCTGTGCAGCTCTGTTACTCTGGCTCCTCATCGGTGAGTTCGCTCGGCTTCATCCCCGTGCCTGCTCGGCTTCATCCCCGTGCCTGCTCGGCTTCATCCCCGTGCCTGCTCGGCTTCATCCCCGTGCCTGCTCGGCTTCATCCCCGTGCCTGCTCGGCTTCATCACCGTGCCTGCTCGGCTTCATCACCGTGCCTGCTCTGCTTCATCACCGTGCCTGCTCTGCTTCATCACCGTGCCTGCTCGGCTTCATCCCCGTGCCTGCTCGGCTTCATCCCCGTGCCTGCTCGGCTTCATCCCCGTGCCTGCTCGGCTTCATCCCCGTGCCTGCTCGGCTTCATCCCCGTGCCTGCTCGGTTCATCACCGTGCCGCACGGCTTCATCCCCGTGCCTGCTCTGCTTCATCACCGTGCCTGCTCGGCTTCATCCCCGTGCCTGCTCGGTTCATCCCCGTGCCTGCTCGGCTTCATCCCCGTGCCTGCTCGGCTTCATCCCCGTGCCTGCTCGGCTTCATCCCCGTGCCTGCTCGGCTTCATCACCGTGCCTGCTCGGCTTCATCACCGTGCCTGCTCGGCTTCATCACCGTGCCTGCTCTGCTTCATCACCGTGCCTGCTCTGCTTCATCACCGTGCCTGCTCGGCTTCATCACCGTGCCTGCTCGGCTTCATCCCCGTGCCTGCTCGGCTTCATCCCCGTGCCTGCTCGGCTTCATCCCCGTGCCTGCTCGGTTCATCACCGTGCCGCACGGCTTCATCACCGTGCCGCACGGCTTCATCACCGTGCCGCACGGCTTCATCACCGTGCCTGCTCGGCTTCATCCCCGTGCCTGCTCGGCTTCATCACCGTGCCGCTCGGCTTCATCCCCGTGCCTGCTCGGTTCATCACCGTGCCGCACGGCTTCATCACCGTGCCTGCTCGGCTTCATCCCCGTGCCTGCTCGGCTTCATCACCGTGCCTGCTCGGCTTCATCACCGTGCCTGCTCGGCTTCATCCCCGTGCCTGCTCGGTTCATCACCGTGCCGCACGGCTTCATCACCGTGCCGCACGGCTTCATCACCGTGCCTGCTCGGCTACACCAGTTGATGTTATTTCAACTAAGCTTAAAGGAGTTTTCTATTTTTAATCAACTATTGTCTCTGAGTTGTTAAGTGTATAAAAACAATCTGTACTTAAAATTATCCTCTTTAACTGGGTCTTTGCCGGTATACCAGTCTATGTTGTCTATCTGCAGCACCGACATCATGTCAACAGCGCTGCAGCCAATCACTGAGCTCAGCTGCTTTACTGATACACATGGTGCAAGATGCTCAGTTCAGTGATTGGGTGCAGTCTTGATGACATGATGTCAGTGCTGCAGCCAATCACTGAGCTCAGCTCCTCTACATGGTGCAAGCCATTGAGCTCAGTGACTGGCTGCAGTGTTGATGACATGATGTCAGTGCTATAACCAATCACTGAGCTCAGCTCCTCTAGATGGTGCAAGCCATTGAGCTCAGTGACTGGCTGCAGTGTTGATGACATGATGTCAGTGCTATAGCCAATCACTGAGCTCAGCTCCTCTACATGGTGAAATCAGTTGAGCTCAGTGATTAACTGAAGTGTTCATGACATGATGTCAGCGCTGCAGTCAATCACTGAGCTCTACCTCCTCAGCCTCCATTGTTCCTACTTATCATCCCTGCTGCACCACCGTGACTGGTCCGTGCTGTGTAAGAACCTCTCCCCCAGGATTAGGGCTCAGGTGGGAAATAACAAGAAGCCCCTTGCTGGGACCTCTATTGATCAACTGTAACCACTAGGGAAAATTTTCAGTAATTTGTCTGCAGCGCCACCACAGGAGAAATGAAGCATTACAAAGTATCTATTGCCAATGCTACTCCAGCTGTGGGCTCGAAGAATATTACAGTCAAAGGTAACGCTATAGAGAACGGCGGAGGCGGAGGGGGCACTTACTTTGTCTCACAGCGGATAGTCAGTTGCCTATTATTCTACGGACTGAACAAGACTAAGCAAGGCCACATCGCCATCTGCAGGACTATATAGGAACTGCTGGGAAAAAAAATGCTAACGTCTGCAGCGCTCTGCTTGGCGCTCCTCCAAAACATCCAACAACCCCAGAACTGGTGTCAGGTTTGGCACTTTTGCTATAGAAGATCTCAGAGAGAAAAAAAAATAGAAACTACTATTAATATTTATATTATAAGCTAAATGTAAAAAGCAAAAAAAGCAGCCAAAAAAAGGTCACCATAAAACCCTCGAGCGCAGGAAATCGCTGCCCGCTGCGCGGAGTATCGCTTATACTCAATTTGATTTGGAAGAAATCCCATTATGGAGGATGCACGAAAAGAACAAGGCTCCATTATGGATTTCTAACAGCTTAACAGAAAAAGAATAATAATAAAAAAAAAAATCCTGCACTTAACTATTTCAATTTGCTTAAGTCATTGTCAAAAGTGTCCAGTTGTTGCTATTTTATTGCTGCTTTTCCGTGTCTGACCGTACAGGGACATGGTCTGATCACACCACATCTCCTGGGCCGGGGAGGAAGAAAAAAACTCTAAAGATATTCCAGATATTAAAGAGGATTCTTTTTGTGAGATAAAACATATCCCTGGTTTCAAAAAATGTTTTACCTCACAGAAAGAATCATTTGTGATCCTAATGTCTTTGTACTTTCTTACATCCTCCCCTGCCCAGGAGATGTGGTATGATCAGACCATGTCCCTGTACGGTCAGACACAGCCATTACACAGTACACAGCAGGGACACATACAGTGTGTCCACCCATATCCTGTCCACCGCCATTAACTTGAGAACGGCAGCAGCTATAGGCATAGAAGTGGTGTCTAGGTATAGTAAAGTAGCCATGCGCTACGCAATGAAACCACCTATAGTGCCACCTGGTGGAAAACAACGGAGTTAGCATTTTTATCTCGAAAACGGAACGAGATAGAGGAAAAACGAGAATTACAAAGTTGTAGGGCATCATCAATTCAATACGAATCGACACCTTGCATACAGAAATGCTATGATATGAAACCCATGACCCCCCCAAAAACTTGAATGCTGGTCACGCATATGGCGCTCATGTAACTTTGATGCTCAAAGTGTCCCTCCATCAGCTGCAATGCACATCTGGACTCTGCACAGCATACTGTATCTTGCTGCAATGCACATCTGGCCTCTGCACAGCATACTGTATCTTGCTGCAATGCACATCTGGGCTCTGCACAGCATACTGTATCTTGCTGCAATGCACATCTGGACTCTGCACAGCATACTGTATCTTGCTGCAATGCACATCTGGACTCTGCACAGCATACTGTATCTTGCTGCAATGCACATCTGGCCTCTGCACAGCATACTGTATCTTGCTGCAATGCACATCTGGCCTCTGCACAGCATACTGTATCTTGCTGCACGTTGTGTAATATGGTAGGTGACACGTTTGCACAAGCATCTGTGATACGTGGTCGTAGGTCCTGCAGTGTTGGTGGAGGGGTCGCATACACCTGCTGTTTGATGTTACCTCACAGAAAGAAGTCCAATGGGGTCAGGTCAGGTGAGCGGAGGCCACTCCACACAGCCACCATGCCCAATGACTTGTAGGAAGGTCTCCATGAGGTATCACTTCACGTCCGCAGCCTTGTGAGGTTTACACCTTCTAATCATAGCATTTCTGTATGCAAGGTGTCGATTCATATTGAAATGTTGATGCCCTACAACTTTGTAATTCACTTTTTTTCTCTATCTCGTTCCGTTTTCGAGATAAAAATGCTAACTCCGTTGTTTTCCACCAGGTGGCGCTATAGGTGGTTTCATTGCTTAGCGCATGGCTACTTTACTATACCTAGACACCTCTTCTATGTCTATAGCTGCCGCCGTTCTCAAGTTAATGGCGGTGGACAGGATATGGATGGACACACTGTATATAGGTGCGGTGTATACAGGAGATGGGTGGACACACTGTATATAGGTGCGGTGTATACAGGATATGGGTGGACGCACTGTATATAGGTGCGGTGTATACAGGAGATGGGTGGACACACTGTATATAGGTGCGGTGTATACAGGATATGGGTGGACACACTGTATATAGGTGCGGTGTATACAGGATATGGGTGGACACACTGTATATAGGTGCGGTGTATACAGGAGATGGGTGGACACACTGTATACAGGTGCGGTGTATACAGGAGATGGGGGGACACACTGTATACAGGTGCGGTGTATACAGGAGATGGGGGGGACACACTGTATACAGGTGCGGTGTATACAGGAGATGGGTGGACACACTGTATATAGGTGCGGTGTATACAGGAGATGGGTGGACACACTGTATACAGGTGCGGTGTATACAGGAGATGGGTGGACACACTGTATATAGGTGCGGTGTATACAGGAGATGGGTGGACACACTGTATACAGGTGCGGTGTATACAGGATATGGGTGGACACACTGTATATAGGTACGGTGTATACAGGAGATGGGTGGACACACTGTATATAGGTGCGGTGTATACAGGATACGGGTGGACACACTGTATACAGGTGCGGTGTATACAGGATATGGGTGGACACACTGTATATAGGTGCGGTGTATACAGGAGATTGGTGGACACACTGTATACAGGTGCGGTGTATACAGGAGATGGGTGGACACACTGTATATAGGTGCGGTGTATACAGGAGATGGGTGGACACACTGTATAGAAGATTATCTCAGCACAGGAACATTTTTTTAAATCTCATCCAATTGTGGAAATTATTATACCAAGATCTATTGATTAAAATGAACGTTAACCCCTTTAAGCCAGGCATATATAATAGGTAGCGGTCGGCCTCAATGATGCCTCAGCCAATCGTTCCACCAGCAGCCATCTTGCATACACAGGAGTGCTCCTGTGCTCTCTATGAGACATTGCTGGCAGCGGCTTTTCTCTGGAGGACAATGCGATTGATAATCGTGCATATCTGACATTGCACTGAGTGTCAATTGGCTGGCTCCCCCAACATTAGTGTTGTAAATGGGGCCCTTAAAGGGAATCTGTCACCAGGATTTTGCTCCCCCATCTGAGAGCAGGATAATGTAGAGACAGAGACCCTGATTCTAGCGATGTGTCACTTACTGGGCTGTTTGCTGTAATTTTTATAAAATCAATGTTTTCTCTACTGCAGATGTAGCGGTTATACAGAGCTCATGAATATGCTGGACTACCTGCAGCACGCCAAGTAGTCCTGTAATGGTGATTTTATCAAAACAACAGTAAGCAGCACAGTAAGTGACACATCGCTGGAATCAGGGTCTTTGCCCTTACCTTATGCTGCTCTCAAATTAGGTGGCAAAAACCTGGTGATCGATTCCCTTTAAGGCTATGTTCACAAGGTGTTTTTTCTTTGTAGTGGATCCTTTCCAAAATCCTTAGAAGAAAAACAAAACCTTCATACTCATTTCAAAATGGCACATCATATGGTTAGTATCTACCAAATGTGGTCCAAGGCTTCCGTCACACATCTGTGTCTCTGGTATGAGTGATGTCCGTTTTCACACGTACCAGAGACACAGACACACGTAGACACATTAAAATCAATGGGCTTGGTCACACATTTGTGTTTTCACTTTGACCGTGTGGAACACACGCGTGTCCGTGTGCGCCATACTGTGACATGTCCGTTTTCTCCTGGCAGTACGGGTGTCATATGGCTGCACAGTGACGTGACCCGTGTGATATCAGTGTGACATGTAATCAGCAAAAACACAGGTCGCAAAAAAATAAAGAATTTTTATACTTACCTGTCTCCGGCGCTGCTGTTGCTTTCGGCCCGCTCATTATGCCTCATGAATATTCACGGCAGTGATTGAGGACCTGGACGAAACAGCAGCACAGGAGACTGGTAAGTATATCAGCTCATACTGTCCGTGTGATAGCACAGGGAGAGCACATGGAACGAACACACACACACAGATATGTAGCACCCCGGGGGGGGTCAGGGGAAGATGCTCATCAATGGGCCGGTGAATGTCAGGGAATGCCACGGATGGCCCTGCCCGGTTTCGTGACCCTGAGGTGTAAACAGAGGGGGAATGGGTGGATAAGGGTGATGGTGGAGGTTGTTGTCGTGACACCGTGTCTGGCCAGGGATTAGTCGCCACTGCTGGTGTCGCTGTCCTCCAGGGCAGATGGTAGTAGCAGCCGAGATGTTTCTGCTCCCCACAGGTGGAGTGGCCCCTGGGGAGGATGATGAGGGGAATAGTGATGGCGGGCGCCAGGGAAGTATTGGTCACCAGCTGTGATGGGCCCTGTTGACCTCGGATAAGTTGGAAGAAGCCACCGGTGTTTGGAAACTGTCCTTTCTAAGGGGGGGCTTTACATGTTGCGTCATCGCGACCGATATATCGTCGGGGTCACGTTGTTAGTGACGCACATCCGGCGCCGGTAGCGACATTGCAGCGTGTAAATCCTAGGTGCGACGATGAACGAGCACAGAAGCGTACAATATCGCTGATCTGTGTAACGTCGTTCATTTCCATAATGTTGGTACGATGTTGTTTGACGTTCCTGCAGCTCCACACATCGCTGTGTATAAAGCCGCAGGAGCGACAAACATCTCCTTACCTGCGTCCCGACAGCAATGCGGAAGGGAGAAGGTGGGCGGGATGTTATGTCCCACTCATCTCCGCTCCTCCGCTTCTATTGGCCGGCCGATTAGTGACGTCGCGGTGACAACAAACATCCCTCCCCCTTGAAGGAGGGATTGTTCGGCAGTCACAGCGACAGCGGCGAGCAGGTAAGTGCGTGTGATGCTGCTGTAGCGATAATGTTCACTACGGCAGCAATCACCACATATCGCATGTGCGGCGGGGGCAGGTGCTATCGCGCTGGACATCGCTAGCGATGTCGCACCGTGTAAAGCCCCCCTAAGAGTTGTCCTTCCAGTAATGAGGAACCCAGGATGAGCACTCCGCTCCAAGCCACAGGCCCTGTTAAAGAAGAAAAAGGAAGAAGGTGGTGGTGGTGGTGGTGGTGTCTTGACGCCAGAATTGAAGTCCCGGGTAGACTGACTGAAGATGGGGTAGAAGTAGGAGCAACTTCACACAAAGTGGAACCCGCGCCCGAAGCATGGGACTTTCCCGGTCACTGAAGACCACCTGGCTCCAATGACCAGGAAAGTCCCATGCTTCGTGATGGCCACCCCCCTATCTACTCTGGGCCATCCCCCAGTTGGAAGGCTCCTAAGCTATATGTAAAATGTGAATGTGGAACACCGGTGATTAACCCCCTCCTTACCTCGGGGTGAATACCACACCTTAAATAAGGTGCAGTACGCTGTGGCGACTGGAGCCTCAGGGGCGCCACAGATACACATACGCACCTTTTGCACGGATGTGTGAAGAAGGCCTAAGGGCGCACACCAGTGCCCGGGTTCCTAGCGCTCATTAATGCACATAGCTCCATGGTCACACACTCAGTGAAATATCATTGTATCTCACGACCAAGATGGAAACCAAAAAATCTGCGTGAAAAGAATCAGAACCAGAACCGCCGTACTTTGGTCCGATTTTAAGCCCCAGAATAACGCCATGTAAAGGCATTTGGTGACGCAGACGGTCCCTTCTGCAATTTACAGTCATGATTTTCCAAACATTTATGGAGACCCTTCTATGGAGAAGTAGTGCTAATGTCGTGACGCAGCAGACGTCCTCGATTCTTGGGAGAACCCATGTAAATAAGAGACAAGTATTATTCCCATTCACTTTATTGAGAAGTTATTTCACCCTCCTCGTATCTCCAGCACAACAGTCCCGACATTAACGGTACCGGCGGGTGGATTGCTGCACATTCGTACAAAATACAAGGAAACATTTCATTTTTGTACATTCAGAAATCAAGGACAATCAGTCCTGAGGTCACCATGGAAATTGTTAGAGTCACCACTGAGCTCCTTTGTCAATCTTTCCTGCAGTGCTGCTAAGGGATAGTGTGACAGGCCTGAATCTGCCTTCATTTTTTTTTTACCTTTTTAACTGAAAGGAACAGACAGGAGACATCGACAAGTAAAATCTAACCACAGCAGAACGCCGCCATTGGACGACAGACGCCCAGACCCGGAGGCGCCAAATCATCTACCGCCAATAAAAGTCCTGCCCGAGCTAAGAGCATCCGTGCTCCTAGATGGGAGACAGATTGGCCTCCGTTACAGGCGGCACCTAAACAAATATTACAATTGGTCCAGTAACAGGTTCTATAGTCCTGCTGGTCCAGTGTCTGTGACAAGAGCGGCTCTGCTACATCCTCCCTACAAACGGAAAACAGTCAAAACACAAGGAAGATCCCTTAGGAAATATTTGTTATTTTTGGAGCAATTTTTCTACGGCCGTTTTATGTTGATCTTCTATGATTTCTCCTGGTGATGTAAAGACTAAATTGACAACCGGGTGTTACCAGTGATGGGGCAGCGCGCTCCGCATGATTGACAGCTCAGACAGCCGCATGGTCACATCACTGGCCCAGATTGTGCACTCTCCACTGCGGCTAGCAGAGAGCACGGTGCCTCTACAGCAAAGGAGCGCAAGGGACTGGTCAGATACAGCGGCTCAACCAGCTCCTGAGAAGCACTTACAAACTCCCTAACAAAGAGCCTGTAAGAGCTGAGAGATCAACCACCACCGAGCGTAAAGCAGTGGTCAGCAACCGAGAATAACTAAAGAATAAAAATCATCTCTGCTCGAGAACAAAGGATTATTAGTAGAGGTAAATACAACTGCTGACTTGTGCAAGCGCGCTGCAATTTTTCCTATTTAAGAAGGTAAGAACTAGTGATGAGCGAGCACTACCATGCTCGGGTGCTCGGTACGAATACTGAGTACCCGAGCATGGTAGTGCCCGCTCATCACTAGTTACCAGTACTGAGCACCCGAGCATGGTAGTGCTCGCTCATCACTAGTTACCAGTACTGAGCCCCAGAGCATGGTAGTGCCCGCTCATCACTAGTTACCAGTACTGAGCACCCAAGTATGGTAGTGCCCGCTCATCACTAGTTACCAGTACTGAGTACCCGAGCATGGTAGTGCCCGCTCATCACTAGTTACCAGTACTGAGCACCCGAGCATGGTAGTGCCCGCTCATCACTAGTTACCAGTACTGAGCACCCGAGCATGGTAGTGCTCGCTCATCACTAGTTACCAGTACTGAGCCCCAGAGCATGGTAGTGCCCGCTCATCACTTGTTACAAGTACTGAGCACCCAAGTATGGTAGTGCCCGCTCATCACTAGTTACCAGTACTGAGCACCCGAGCATGGTAGTGCCCACTCATCACTAGTTACCAGTACAGAGAACCCGAGCATGGTAGTGCCCGCTCATCACTAGTTACCAGTACTGAGCACCTGAGCATGGTAGTGCTCGCTCATCACTACTTACCAGTACTGAGCACCCGAGCATGGTAGTGCCCTCTCATCACTAGTTACAAGTACTGAGCACCCGAGCATGGTAGTACCCACTCATCACTCGTTACCAGTACTGAGCACCTGAGCATGGTAGTGCCCGCTCATCACTAGTTACCAGTACAGAGCACCCGAGCATGGTAGTGCCCGCTCATCACTAGTTACCAGAACCGAGCATGGTAGTGCCCGCTCATCACTAGTTACCAGTACAGAGCACCCGAGCATGGTAGTGCCCACTCATCACTAGTTACCAGTACTGAGCAGCCGAGCATGGTAGTGGCCGCTCATTACTAATAAAAAACCATAACATTCTGTGACTGAGAAAACAAAATTTTAGGGAGAAAGCTGTGACTTGATGAATATAAGATGTGTACTTGTACACTCTTAAAGGGAATGTGTCATCATAAAAAATTACCTGTTGCTTAAATCACATAGTGAAAAAAATATATTTTTTAATAAATTTTGCCAGTTTGTTTTTTTCATACCCATATCTGTATTAAAAATAAAAATTAGACAAACTACTGGTTGTTTCAGGCATTGCACACGTACATTAGTAGCAATGAATAGACTCAGATCCTATCTTTTGTTTTAAAGCGTCTAATGAGGGTGTGCAAAGGTCACTGTGAAGGGAGGGGGAGCGGTGACATTGCTTATTGGGGAGAATCCTATGTTAGCAGCCATGTGCTATCTGTCACTATAATCTTGCCTGTGGTGATAAGGAGGCTGCTGAAAACTCTCCCTGAAAGGACCGGAAGAAGGAGGACTCTAAAGATAATTAAGGTTATCAGAGTTAATACAAAGAGCATTGACAAAAGTAAAAAGTTTTTGAAGATTAAAAAAACAAACACAAAACTTTGTGTTAATCCACAGGTGACGTCCGGATGACACATTCTTTCCAAGTGAAGACACAGAATGTAAACGTTACTCAGGCTCATTGTAAAGCCAGTAAACTACAGACACTATGCATGACATGTTACATCCTAGCCTATGGCTGTGGAGGGCGTCCGGACACACAGACACCGCCGTACCTGTGTGCAAGGCCTCGGTGGGGACGAAGCCCAACAACAGTGGGGGAGACTGCACCCGCGTATGTCCTGCAACCCCAAAACACAACGCATCAGTTTTCCCTAGCGTGTCCCTTTAAACCTTATATGAGCGTTAGTCCGATTCACACGGCCTGCTGCAGAAACCCCTCCGCTCACAGGCACGGAGCCAAATTTCAGCCAAGGACATGTCTGCACCAGATTTGCTGTGAATACTCCCCTGACCCCGTCCGTCTGTGTGCGCTGCGGAGAGGTGGGGACGTCCCTCACCCGTCCCCAACACAGAGGAGCACGAACCTCGCTGGAATGTCATCCTGCAGGTAAATTGGAGTGGGGTGGGGGGGGGCGAAGCACACAAGAGCCGCCGGCGGCGGCATTAACCCTGTAACTTCTCTACTCATTTCAGAACAGAGTACACATGTTTTGGAACAGATTTATCACCACCTATCCATAGGACAGATGATAAATGACCGTTGAAGGGAGGCGTGGGGGCCTGCCATTACATTCACCATCTATAGAAGTGGTAGCTGCACAACCTCAATACACATAGGGGATCTTGCGATCCCTATACACGGTTGGTGGAAATCTCTGAAGTCAGACCCACCCCAGCAATCATACATGTATCACCCATCCAGAGGGATCCCTATACACATGAGTGGTGGAGGTATCAGCAGTCAGAACCCCAGGGATCACACATGTATCATCTGTCCCAGCAGTGAGACCTCCAGCAATCATATTTATCACCCATCATGTGGGATCCCTATACACATGATCAGTGGAGCTCCCAGCACTGAGATCCCCAGCAATCATACATGTATCACCCATTCTGTAGGATCGCTATACACATGAGCGGTGACCGTATCAGCAGTCAGAACCCCAGGGATCACACATGTATCACCTGTCCCAGCAGTGAGATCCCCGGCAATCATACATGTATCACCCATCATGTGAGATCCCTACACTCGTGATCAGTGGAGATCTCTGCAGACGGATCCTCAGCAATCCTACATCTATCATCCCTCTTGAGGGATCTCTTTAAACACGTATCACAAACTAAAAGTCCCCCCTGGTCCATGCCCGGCGACACGGACTTTACTGACTGGACCCTCTTGTCCACCCCTCACCCCCACATTATGTACAGAACTTTCCAAACTCCTGGAAGGAAGAGAGAATCGCACCCCGTGGTTTATCATAAAATATATTTAGCCCATTCTCCTGAATAAATATAAAAGGGTCACTTTTCCCTGTGGACGTTTAACCCCTCCACCCCCGCAGCTCCGCCTGTTAGAAGGGCTGGGAAGAGACAGGACCGCAAAACTTGGCTTGTAGTGAAATCCTGCAGGACGAAAAAGGGTGGGCAGAAATAAAGGACACGACAGTACAATATATCCCAATATTACAGTGCGTACATAAAAAAACCCAAAACAATTAAAAAAAAAAAAAAGAATAGATATAAACTAGGCAATGAATAAAGTTTGTGATGTGGTCAAGTCTCGGGAGCCTCGTTATCCCTCACGCTCAAAGATTTCTTTGACTTTGTTGAAGACCTAGAATAATAAATAAAAAAAAAGTTATAAGGAGTTGATTTTAGAAAGTATACTATGAAATCAACATTGGGGAGGTGTCTATTGCTAGATCAGGACCCTGCAGAGAGCGATCTCAGGGCTTACGGGGGCCCCAGTGATCGCCAGGATCCCCTATTCCTGCTGGAATGGAGCAGAGGTCAAGCGTGTGCCCATTCATTGTCTATAGGACTGGCATTTATCTTCATACCATGGAAAATAACTTGCCACAGAGAAAAGGGGGTACAACATAACCTTTACAGGACCCTGCAGTACCCAATGTCAGGACTTATAAGGGCCCCAGGGATTGCCTATTCCTCTTTGAATGGAAAGGTGGTCAACAATGTTCCAATTCATTGTCTATGGGACTGGCGGAAATAGCCAGCGCTTTAACTGTGTTCCAGTGAAAATAAATTGATGCAGAGAGGCGGGGGTACAACATAACCTCTACCCCACTTAAGACTTATGGGGGCCCCAGGGATCACCGTATTACTGCTTGAATGGAGGTGGTCAGGCATGTCCCCATTCATTGTCTATGGGACTGGCGGAAATAGCCAGCATTCTATGGAAAATATATTGGCACAGATGATGGGTGGGTGTGTGTGTGTGTGTGTGTGTGTGTGTGTGTGTGTGTGTGTGTGTGTGTGTGTGTGTGTGTGTGTGTGTGTGTGTGTGTGTGTGTGTGTGTGTGTGTGTGTGTGTGTGTAGCATTACCTCTACCCCACTGAAGACAGGACCTTGCAGAGTCCCGATCTCAGGATTAATTGGGATCCCAATGACCAGTACTTATACCCTGTCCTATGGTGAGAGGAAAACTTAACCACTTTAATAGGGAGGTGACCATTGTTCATGACCTTTCTCAATGAGACTGGGCACGGAGCAACCACAGTCTTGCAAGGACCCCCATACATCCCTGCATTACATTAACAGCCCACTGATTTAAATGGGAATGGTGCAATGCTGAACCTTCTCCAGTGGTGGCGCTACAGGAATATAAAGACTTACTACCAGGTCCCCATCACAGGAGATGGCAGAGCAAACAAGACAGGTCGGGGAAACCATGAACCAAAAATAAAAGATGATCAAAAAAACCACCCCTCTAAGCACCAGATCAATATTTATGTCATTTAAAGGGCATCTGTTGCCAGGTTTACGCTTCCTAATGTGAGGGCCGCAGAAAATAAGAATCCGGATTCCAGCGCTTTCTTGCTGTAGTTTTGTTTCCATCATGGATGTAATTGCTGCAGCTCCGCTCGTCCTCTCCCTCCTCTATTCCCGCCCCTGCCATTGATCGACAGCTCTCTCTATACTGAGGATAGCCAACAAGCTGCCAATCAATGCTGTGAGTGGGGATAGACAGAGCTTATGAATATCGAGGAAAATATCAAGCTGCTCCTCGCGGAGGATGAGCAGAGCTGCAGCAGATAACATTTATCAAAACTACAAGAATCCCAGTAAGTGATCCAGTGATAATTAGGGTCTCTGGCCCTAGATTGGACGGCAAAAACCCATTGATAGATCCCCCTCTAATAGCAGCAGATGTCCTGTCATATCTCTCAAGTGTAAATTGTAACCAACCTGATCTACAGATTGTGCGGCATCAACTTTTCGGACCTTTCCCCTCTGCTCATACAGGTCAATGATGGGCCTGGTGGACTGGAGGTACGTCTGGATCCTGGAACATGAAGGAGAATACTTAAATATGTGACCCGAACCTTTATGGTTCACTTTTTTGGATGCAGCAAATATAATTTAGAATCAGAATTCATGCTGTAAAAATAAATAAATGTATGTATGTATGTATGTATGTATGTATGTATGTATGTATGTATGTATGTATGTATGTATGTATGCATGCATGCATGTATGCATGTATGTATGCATGTATGTATGGTGTGTGTGTATACAGTGCCTACAAGTAGTATTCAACCCCCTGCAGATTTAGCAGGTTTACACATTCGGAATAACTTGGCATTGTGACATTTGGACTGTAGATCAGCCTGGAAGTGTGAAATGCAGCAAAAAAGAATGTTATTTCTTTATATTTTTTTTTTAAATTGTGAAAAGATTATTCAGAGGGTCATTTATTATTCAACCCCTCAAACCATCAGAATTCTGTTTGGTTCCCCTAAAGTATTAAGAAGTATTTCAGGCACAAAGAACAATGAGCTTCACATGTTTGGATGAATTATCTCTGTTTCCAGCCTTTTCTGACTAATTAAGACCCTCCCAAACTTGTGAACAGCACTCATACTTGGTCAACATGGGAAAGACAAAGGAGCATTCCAAGGCCATCAGAGACAAGATCGTGGAGGGTCACAAGGCTGGCAAGGGGTACAAAACCCTTTCCAAGGAGTTGGGCCTACCTGTCTCCACTGTTGGGAGCATCATCCGGAAGTGGAAGGCTTATGGAACTACTGTTAGCCTTCCACGGCCTGGACAGCCTTTGAAAGTTTCCACCCGTGCCGAGGCCAGGCTTGTCCGAAGAGTCAAGGCTAACCCAAGGACTACAAGGAAGGAGCTCCGGGAAGATCTCATGGCAGTGGGGACATTGGTTTCAGTCAATACCATAAGTAACGTACTCCACCGCAATGGTCTCCGTTCCAGACGAGCCCGTACGGTACCTTTACTTTCAAAGCGTCATGTCAAGGCTCGTCTACAGTTTGCTCATGATCACTTGGAGGACTCTGAGACAGACTGGTTCAAGGTTCTCTGGTCTGATGAGACCAAGATAGAGATCTTTGGTGCCAACCACACACGTGACGTTTGGAGACTGGATGGCACTGCATACGACCCCAAGAATACCATCCCTACAGTCAAGCATGGTGGTGGCAGCATCATGCTGTGGGGCTGTTTCTCAGCCAAGGGGCCTGGCCATCTGGTCCGCATCCATGGAAAGATGGATAGCACGGCCTACCTGGAGATTTTGGCCAAGAACCTGTGCTCCTCCATCAAGGATCTTAAGATGGGTCGTCATTTCATCTTCCAACAAGACAACGACCCAAAGCACACAGCCAAGAAAACCAAGGCCTGGTTCAAGAGGAAAAAAATCAAGGTGTTGCAGTGGCCTAGTCAGTCTCCTGACCTTAACCCAATTGAAAACTTGTGGAAGGAGCTCAAGATTAAAGTCCACATGAGACACCCAAAGAACCTAGATAACTTGGAGAAGATCTGCATGGAGGAGTGGGCCAAGATAACTCCAGAGACCTGTGCCGGCCTCATCAGGTCTTATAAAAGACGATTATATGCTGTAATTGCAAACAAGGGTTATTCCACAAAATATTAAACCTAGGGGTTGAATCATAATTGACCCACACTTTTATGTTGAAAATTTATTAAAATTTAACTGAGTAACATAACTTGTTGGTTTGTAAGATTTATGCATCTGTTAATAAATCCTGCTCTTGTTTGAAGTTTGCAGGCTCTAACTTATTTGCATCTTATCAAACCTGCTAAATCTGCAGGGGGTTGAATACTACTTGTAGGCACTGTATGTATGTATGTATGTATGTATGTATGTATGTGTGTGTATGTGTGTGTATGTGTGTGTATGTGTGTGTATGTGTGTGTATGTGTGTGTATGTGTGTGTATGTGTGTGTATGTGTGTGTATGTGTGTGTATGTGTGTGTATGTGTGTGTATGTGTGTGTATGTGTGTGTATGTGTGTGTATGTGTGTGTATGTGTGTGTATGTGTGTGTATGTGTGTGTATGTGTGTGTGTGTGTGTATGTATGTGTATGTATGTGTGTGTGCGCGTGTCTCTCTACGTGTGCATTAGTGTAATGACAAAAAAATTTTTTTATGAAACCATGTGCAATCGAGGAACTTTTATGGGTAATTTAAGAATAAGTATTGCTTTTTTTTGTTTTTTTAAAAAAAAAAAAATTCCCCCTTTCATTCAAATGAAATAAGGCAAAAGTTAATTTTTCCCCCCAAAAAAGGACATGCAATTTTGCATTATTGAAACGATAATAGTAATAACTAAGCAACTTTTATTATTCGTTTAGCAAATACGGTATAAAAGTTAAAAGTACAATATGTACAAAAGTGTTTAAAAATTATTTTTTCCTATGAATTTTAGATTCAAAAATGCAATTTTTTTGGATTTGGCATGTATTCCTCCATCGGTTTTACAGCAGGTTCAGCATTTTGGTTAGATCTGGGAATGTCAATTAATGACTCCTCGAACAATCAGTCGCCTTCAAACACTTCATTGCCTTCTTGCACTTTGTCTTGCTGAGTGAGGTTAACAGTTCATTGAAGGACGCTTCGCTGTAGTGTTGCGACTGGAACCAGGCATTTGCCCATTCATAGCAGATGAAGTCGCATGCTATACCGAGGACGCGGCGCCACTCTGGTATCAGAAAAAATGCTATAACAGCATATACAGCTTGCGAGTTCCATCTTGCCATGTGCAGGTTTGGGAGTTTCCTCCAACTGATTGGAGGCCAACGTGCTGTTGTTTTGTAATGACGATATGCTTGACATAGTGCATATAAGAACTTGACGTCATCTCGCCATCCAGGATTCTCGCCTGTGTTGACATCATCTGTTGCATCTTGGTGAATCTGAAGTGAGGCAGAGTTTTCTGTTAATTTGTCAATGAAGAAATAATTGAGTTCTGGTTTCTTCGTTGACTCTGGAATAAGGGAATTCATGCCGTGCTTCAGTAGGAGGTCGAGTACATGGTGGTGACAGCCGATGTATTGTGGCTTCTGAGAGCCCTTTCTCAAGACATCGTCCTGTATCAGCGTTACAATCCCGTTCACACGACCAGTATTTACTGGTGCCGTGCCGCAGATTATCACGCCAATATTTTCCCAAGCGTCGTATTCATCGATTAGCTGATGTAGTTCCTTGTGAAGAGCCGCGGCAGAACCACTCACATTTCACAATACAGAGTTTGACTTCGGTTGTGGTATTTTTCAGCAGAACTACTTGATGCTCTTCCCCTTGGATTCTTTTACCATCGACGTGGAGACAATAGGGATCTTTGCTTTGAAGTTTTTCAAAAATGTTGTTTTTCATTTTCTGTCCTTGTGAGATTATTCGTCTCCAGACACCGACTGACTTGGAACCGGTACATCATGATCTTGTTCAGCAACGGTTGCAAGCACTTTATTTGCTTTATGTGTAGAAATGTTGTTTTTCAGTACCAGTAACCTCGCTGTTGTAGTGCTTGCGCTTCTGTATGTCGGTGTGCGTTCAGGAGAAGATGACGCGGAAAAAGAGGTTGGCTTTGGAGTCTCGGGTAAAGATTCAGAGAAAGTATCATGCGTGGGTTGCGATTGTGAAGTGCCGGCTTGAGCTTGAAATATTGATAGTCGGATTAGTTTTCTTGGATGAATTGATTCCAAAAGGAGCTTGTTTGAGCGTCGAATAACCAACCTTGCCCCACTCTCCACTGGCCTCAGGTAGAGCGCTTTATCCTCCGAGTTATTCCATTCTCCATTAATGTTGGTGACATCAAATAACTGAGAAAGTGTTGCAGGGAATTTATCAGAAGGTTTCTTTTTGTTATTTAGATCAATCGGACGATTGAGTTTCTTTCTGATGAGTGCACTGGATAACAGTGGGAAGTCGAGAGTTTCCCTCCAGAGCAACTCCATATCCATTATCAGATTTTTTATTCCATCCAGTCGCCGTTTCTCGCTGTTGAACAGAAAACTGAAGAAGTTTCCAAGAATTTGGCAGTTTGTTGGCATCCGAGTGAGATTGGAGAGCTTTTCACCATATGGAATACTTGGATTAAAAAAAAATAATCGTTTTTTTGAAAATTTTGAAATGAAAAAAAAAGAGGGGGAACTTTTTTGAATATTTTACAAATTTGATGATACTAATGTCATTTGAATGCAATTGTTCCTCGAACGTAAGGGGTTTCATTTTCGCTTTGCAAAATTTTTAAAATAGTCATCACACTAGTGTGCATATAGCATAAGTGCGTGTGTCCCTCTATGTGCATATAGCAGAAGTGTGCGTGTGTCCCTCTATGTGCATATAGCAGAAGTGTGTATGTGTGTGTCTCTATGTGCATATAGCAGAAGTGTGTATGTGTGTGTCTCTATGTGCATATAGCAGAAGTGTGTATGTGTGTGTCTCTATATGCATATAGCAGAAGTGTGTATGTGTGTGTCTCTATGTGCATATAGCAGAAGTGTGTATGTGTGTGTCTCTGTGCATATAGCAGAAGTGTGCATGTGTGTGTCTCTATGTGCATATAGCAGAAGTGTGCATGTGTGTGTCTCTATGTGCATATAGCAGAAGTGTGCGTGTGTAATGTATACACACATATATACATACATACACATTTTATATAAATATACACACACTAATTATATATATATATATTAGTGT
>NC_134360.1:248513649-248526149 GCF_048569485.1 Anomaloglossus baeobatrachus | reverse complement strand
ACTCAAACTTTTTGCATCTATTCTTTACCTTTCTGCTGTCAGCAAATTAATTACATCTTGTATGTTACAAATGGATAAAGACCTAATACTCGCAGCTGAGGGTTTGCTACAGTTGGATCTGAGATCCAGTGCGAGCTGCACATCTGTGTCTCCGGTCAAGGGTCTGGAGACAAAACTGCATCATGGTCCGAGTACGGACGTAGAAATAGGATGTGTGCGGCCGATGTACAGGAGGGTGGTCCGGACATCGGCTTCAGGAGGTGTATATAAGGCCTCGGCTCCACTTGTGTTTTGCACGGACGAGTGCAATCCAATAAAACATCAGATTGCACTCGCACCAGTGCAAAGCCATGGGGCAGCGTCCATCTGCGATTGATTTCTTATGTCATATCGGCATGCAGAATGAATCGCAGCATGCTGCATTTGGCAGCAAGTCTTGGCTCACACCCCCCCCATACAAGTCTATGGGAGCGTGTGAAATATCGCACTGCACTCACATGCCATCAGACTGCAGTGCGATGTACGCAGAGACAGATAGCGGAGGAGATGGAGAAAGTGCCGTCGCCCCCCTCCTCCGCAGCTGTGATCCGATCGCAAGATCGAATTACAGTCGCGTGACAGTCAGCTGACACCCGCATGAAGAGGGTCATTAGCATATTGCTTCCGATGCTATGCACAAGTGGAACCGTACCCCAAGACAGAAAACAGCAAGCAGAAATAGTGGAAATCCCGTGTGTCCGGAGGCAAGCGGCTGACGCTCGCTCCGGATTGCTTACCCTCTGCAGCAGGCTGATGGTGATCTCCACCGGGACGATCTTCCCGTCCCTGATGTAGGACTCGATCAGTTCCCCGTACTCAGAGCCGGGCCTCTTCCTCTCGTCACGCAGCAAGTCTCCCGCTGACAGATGGGTGTAGCCGTATTTCTAAAAATAAAAAGAGGAAAATTATTGTAATAAGAGCAAAGTCAAGACAAAAAAAAAAAAAAAAAAATATTCATCGTACATGCGACTAATGGTGACTTCTGGATGGTTAATGCACCTGGTAACTATAAATGGCTTCTAGAGTCTGCAGTATTGTGTCTGTGCTCCGCAGTGCGGGAGGAGCGCTCACCAGGACGGCATGCCGGAGTCCACAACCAGCCATACACAGACAGCGCTCACCAGGACGGCATGCCGGAGTCCACAACCAGCCATACACAGACAGCGCTCACAAGGACGGCACGCCGGAGTCCACAACCTGCCACACACAATAGACGGCGCTCACCAGGACGACACGCCGGAGTCCACAACCAGCCATACACAGACAGCGCTCACCAGGACGACACGCCGGAGTCCAAAACCTGTCACACAATAGACGGCGCTCACCAGGACGACACGCCGGCGTCCAAAACCAGCCATACACAATAGACGGCGCTCACTGGGATCTCTATGGAGGAAGCTGCCGACGGACGCGTCAACTGGGAGAATTAATGCGATCTGCATCCAAAAATCAGTGGACCGGTGCCACCATACACATCAGATTGTCCTGGGAACCCACCGATATCGGCAGGTCCAGCAGAGATCAGTGTATGGGGGGCTACAGGACGCCGTGTGCACATCCCCCTAATATAACATCCCCTATATAGAAACCCGTCATTACACCGTCTGACACCGGCACACCACTCCACATTTATGTTCTTCACCGCATAAACTATTTTTTGCAGTTCTGCCGGGTGGAGACCGCACCTAAATGAAGGGTTTGCAGCGCTTCGTAATCCTCCAGACTCCTCCAGATGTCACTGACATTTCCAGACTAATGTACAAAGAGGACTACACAGAGTGATAGGACAGAGCGCACCACACCACCGAGGGTGGGGGGGGGGGGACAAGCTCCAGATTCTACCAAGACATGATATACTTTCTAGCTTCTGTTGGATCTGTCACCCACATCCCATCACCACTGTTAGCTACTGGAAACAGTCAGCAAGCTGATCGTCAGACACACAATGCCGAGCTCCTATATATCCAAGGGTGCAGTGATGAAATATCTAAGAATCGATTGACTGAGTGCAGGCCTGCTGCAGGATTTCAGCTCTGAAGGCAGCAGAATTACAAATGCTCAAAAATAGAAATTATTACCAGGATGAGGAGGCACATGGTGGGAATAAATCTTTGCACAATACCCTGATTAAAATAACCAGTCTGGAGCCAAATTGTCCATTGTCTGATTGTGCGACCAACCCAATGTAAGCAGACGGCCCTGCAGAGAGCAGATATCACACTCCAGGAGTCCAGACATCAATGGAAACTATCAGTGAGCGGAGCTATGAATAATCAGTTAGGCTATGTGTCCACGGGAGAATGTAGCTGCGGATTTTTCTGCATCAAAATCCGCGGCTTTCCCGCAAAATCCGCACCTTTTCAAAGGTGCGGATTTGCCGCAGATTTTTTTTTTTTCCCCATTCAAAACCAAAAATCCGCACCAAATCTGCACCAAACAATTGACATGCTGCAGATTTTTCCTGATCAAAATCCGCGGCAAATCCGCAGCGGAAAAATCCGCAGCATGGACACAGCATTTCCAAAATGCCATAGAAATGGCTGGGAAGTGCCTGAGCTGCAGATTTTCGGGAAATCCGCGGCTTTTCCGCGAGAAATCCGCAGAAAAATCCGAGCATTTTCCGCAGCGTGGACACATAGCCTTATAGATCGTTCTGTACACATTGGCCTCCATTGTTCTCGGCCGCACAGGTCCAGTTACACAGAACGCTGTGCTACGTTGCGCAGGTGAAGAGATCATTTCACCCGACAAATGAGCGTTCTGTGCATCTAATGATATGCAGATTATTGACTCAGGAAGATTATCGGGACGCAGCATTCCTGGGATTATCGTGCAGTGTGAAATACACCTTTAATTTTAAAAAATTCTTACAAATCCTGAAATACCTGAGCGGCGCGGCGGCTCAGTGGTCAGCACTGCTGCAGTCTTGCGGCGGCTCAGTGGTCAGCACTGCTGCAGTCTTGCGGCGGCTCAGTGGTCAGCACTGCTGCAGTCTTGCGGCGGCTCAGTGGTCAGCACTGCTGCAGTCTTGCGGCGGCTCAGTGGTCAGCACTGCTGCAGTCTTGCGGCGGCTCAGTGGTCAGCACTGCTGCAGTCTTGCGGCGGCTCAGTGGTCAGCACTGCTGCAGTCTTGCGGCGGCTCAGTGGTCAGCACTGCTGCAGTCTTGCGGCGGCTCAGTGGTCAGCACTGCTGCAGTCTTGCGGCGGCTCAGTGGTCAGCACTGCTGCAGTCTTGCGGCGGCTCAGTGGTCAGCACTGCTGCAGTCTTGCGGCGGCTCAGTGGTCAGCACTGCTGCAGTCTTGCGGCGGCTCAGTGGTCAGCACTGCTGCAGTCTTGCGGCGGCTCAGTGGTCAGCACTGCAGTCTTGCAGTGCTGGGGTCCTGGGTTTTAATCCCACCAAGGACACCATCCTCCGGGTTCTCTGGTTTCCTCCCACACTCCAAAGACATACAGATAGGGAATCTAGATTGTGAGCCCCAATGGGGACAGTGTTGCTGATGTATGTAAAGCGCTGCGGAATATGTTAGCGCTATATAAAAATAAAGATGTTAAGTATTATATACACAGAGCAGCTTCTGAAAGGGGCAATAAAAGCCGTGTACAGACAGCGAGGACCTCTGTGCAGAGACGCCGCCCGCAGGCAGCAGGGAGTCCGTGCAGACGGCTGATTACTGCAATCTCGGGGTCAGATTTCACTCCGCACACACCCAGATCCTCCAAGAATCTGCTAAGAGCAGAAATAATAAAGTGATCCGGTCCCTGCTGTGATTTCTGACCCTGGTGACAATGTGCAGTCTAGAGCCCGATTGATGGGTGTGTGACAGATCGTCCGATTTTCCTGCAGAAAACTATGAGGATTCTTCACCCGCGGCTGCATTCATCGTTATGGAGCGGTTCAGAGCTGCGTTTGGCTTTTTCCGGCAGCACCAGAGAGAACGAGAGCACAGATAGGAGAGAACGCACTGAACATCCCCTTTAATAGCTGCAATGGATCTGATCAGACCTGATGTTATGGGGTTGGGGTCTACACAACATTCTTCTCATGTCGCTGGGTCTCCTGCCGAGATCACCACCTGAATACGCCGCGCTCTGCAATCCCAATGTGGCCCGAATTTCACACGCGTGGCTATTATTTTTATGCCGCCTGTATACGCTGGCTCTGCGGCCCGCATTTCACACAAGACTTTCAGACTGACGACCGGACGGAGAGAAGGGTTAGAGCCGCTGCAGATCAGAATCCAAAACTCTCGCGTCTGACACGTCAAGGTGAAGGCGCCAAACTGGGAGCAAAAGACGCTGCGGCTCCAGCCAGACCCTCCCACGGCTCCCACTGAGCCCCTACGCTCTCGCCAGACCCCCGCCGCTCCCACTGAGCCCCTACGCTCTCGCCAGACCCTCCCGCGGCTCCCACTGAGCCCCTACGCTCTCGCCAGACCCTCCCGCAGCTCCCACTGAGCCCCTACGCTCTCGCCAGACCCCCCCGCGGCTCCCACTGAGCCCCTACGCTCTCGCCAGACCCCCCCGCGGCTCCCACTGAGCCCCTACGCTCTCGCCAGACCCCCACGGCTCCCACTGAGCCCCTACGCTCTCGCCAGACCCCCCCGCGGCTCCCACTGAGCCCCTACGCTCTCGCCAGACCCCCGCGGCTCCCACTGAGCCCCTACGCTCTCGCCAGACCCCCGCGGCTCCCACTGAGCCCCTACGCTCTCGCCAGACCCCCACCGCTCCCATTGAGCCCCTACGCTCTCGCCAGACCCCCGCCGCTCCCATTGAGCCCCTACGCTCTCGCCAGACCCCCGCCGCTCCCATTGAGCCCCTACGCTCTCGCCAGACCCCCGCGGCTCCCACTGAGCCCCTACGCTCTCGCCAGACCCCCGCGGCTCCCACTGAGCCCCTACGCTCTCGCCAGACCCACGCTGCTCCCACTGAGCCCCTACGCCCTCGCCAGACCCCCGCGGCTCCCACTGAGCCCCTACGCTCTCGCCAGACCCCCGCGGCTCCCATTGAGCCCCTACGCTCTCGCCAGACCCCCGCGGCTCCCATTGAGCCCCTACGCTCTCGCCAGACCCCCGCGGCTCCCATTGAGCCCCTACGCTCTCGCCAGACCCCCGCGGCTCCCATTGAGCCCCTACGCTCTCGCCAGACCCCCGCGGCTCCCACTGAGCCCCTACGCTCTCGCCAGACCCCCGCGGCTCCCACTGAGCCCCTACGCTCTCGCCAGACCCCCGCGGCTCCCATTGAGCCCCTACGCTCTCGCCAGACCCCCGCGGCTCCCATTGAGCCCCTACGCTCTCGCCAGACCCCCGCGGCTCCCATTGAGCCCCTACGCTCTCGCCAGACCCCCGCGGCTCCCATTGAGCCCCTACGCTCTCGCCAGACCCCCGCGGCTCCCATTGAGCCCCTACGCTCTCGCCAGACCCCCGCGGCTCCCATTGAGCCCCTACGCTCTCGCCAGACCCCCGCGGCTCCCATTGAGCCCCTACGCTCTCGCCAGACCCCCGCGGCTCCCATTGAGCCCCACCGCACCCAACACCTGAAAAAAGGGTCAAAAAAAGACACACAACCCCCCCCCCCCCCACAAGTATGGAGCATTAACCCTTTCTTGTCGTTTTCCTGTAAATAAATCCCCAGTACAATTTTCCTGGGAACTGCAGTGGGTCTGACGCTATCACCGGCATGCTGAGACTTGTAGTGCGGCCCCTGAATACCAGGGAGCAGCACCGGCCTCAGCAGACACAATGGCACTCACCTCCACGATCCTCTCACACTGCGTCCCCTTCCCGGCGCCCGGTCCTCCGAGGACGAACACTACGAGCGGCTTCATGACGGCGCAGAGGAGAGCGCGGGCGGACACTGCAGGGACCCGGGACACTGCACGGAAGAGCATACAGCGCGGAGAGGGCGGGGACTCAGCCGGCGACGCGCCCACCTACCAGCTGCTGAGCTGTCACTCACCGGAAGCCACGTCACCACATCCCGCCCTTTCCGTTACAGAGGTGACCGCTCATTGGCTGAATCACCTATCACTTATTTACGATAGTCCTTTCCAGTTAGACTTCATCTTAACTGTGGGCATTTGCCAGTAGTTTGGCCCTTAAAAGGAATTATCCATATTAATATTAATTTTTAAATTTAATACAGTAAAATATAAATGCATTGAATAGACTAATGTTTAGATTGAAAGCCATATTTATATAGAAGCCCCGGCTCATAAAAGTGGCAATGAGCAAACACCAGTGCATGGTGATACCTGCATCTAGGCGGAATTATAAAAAAATGAAATAAATACTGTTACCATAGCAACCAATCACCATTTTTTATTTAAAATGGTCAAAAATCAGCTATTCTGCCATTATGATATGATTTCTTTTATTAGACTGGACAGTTACATACACAGCAATAACAAATAGGTTTATTTATTTTTTAGCTTTTATTTACATTTTGTAAAGATAGAGGGTGATATAAACTTATATTTTTTTTATATATTTTTCTTACAATCCCTTTTTATATCTTTTTACAATCCCTTTACAATTTTTATATATTTTTTTTACAAGTTCCTGTAAAGGTTTTGTACCTGCGATCTGTTTCAATTCCCTGAAATATTGTACTATTGTTTGTATTAAAAAAAAATACTATTCTCCAAAAATATGGCAGACACGTGGCCTTCGGGAGGTCATCTGCACTCCAACTCATTAAAGGGAATCTGTCAGCAGGTTCTTGCTATGTAATCTGTAGACAGTATGATGAAGGGGTTAAAACACAGAATTCAGGAATGTTCTCTTATCAAGCTGTCTCTAGTTGTTTATTTGCAATGATTATTTTAGCACCAGGAGATTATCATTGCTGGACTACATTGCCTGGTTGTTCGACACGCCCCTGCTGTGATTAGCAGCTCACTTTCTGTAGACATTGTACACAGAGAGCCTGATGTGGGTGAGGTTAGCTGTGGTGTGGGCGAGGGCAGCTTACTCAGCTCTGCTGCATTTCTAAATTATTTTCTAAATCTAAAAAACGGCTGCACCCAGTAATCTAAGTGATACATCGTTTGATTCAGGGTCTCTTTGTCTACATCACGCTGCTCACAGATGAGGTGGAAAAACCTGTTGACAGATTCCCTTAAACAGGAACAACCACCAGGATTTTGCTATATGAACTAAAGGCAGTGCTATATCCAGACATGCCTGCTGTAGAAAGATCCGATGCTTGGTAATAGAAATCTCTTTAATCAAAGTTGCAGAAATGCCCTGCACTTTGATTGACAGGTGCAACGGGGCCGGGTCTTTGTGAGTCGGGTCCTCGCTGTAAAGTCCGCCTCCAGCGTCCTCTATGATGGGCCCCCTTTTCTTTAATGTGAATATTGCCCCTCCATTGCTGTTGTTGGTGGCGCATGTACAGTGACACAGTGATTCTGTCTTCATTAAAACGGCGCCGGAGTTCTGGTTGTTTGGATTCCCCATTTTGAGGATTAAAGAGTAAATTGGTAGGTTGACTCTATACGTATTGGGTATTGATTAACCTAAAAAAGTTGCAACTTGCATCAGACATGATTGGAGGTGGTGTGACAGGAAATGTGAATCATAATCAAAGGTGATACTACCACATGTTACAGCGTTGTTTTCTTTGTGTATTATTGCCAATGATACCTGAATTTCTCCTTTTTTTGTAATGTAACTTCCTACAATAAAAATTGATTGGATTAAAAAAAAAAAAAAAACGGCGCCGGAGTCCGTACATGCGTGAATTGCGATCTCCGGCACCATTGTAATGAAGGCAGAATAACTGCATCAATGCGCAGGTGCTGCCAACAACAGCAATATCAGCACGTGCGCATTCACACAGTGATTCTGTCTTCATTAAAATGGCGCCGGAGTCTGCACATGCGCGAACCGCAGTCCATGGTGCCATTATTGAAGATACTGTGGTGAAGACTATGAGTCTCAGGGGCGCGTGCACACGCGTAAAAAAAAATATCTGTGCATGCGCTGGTGCCTCTTCTAGTCTTCACCGCAGTGTCGTCAGTACAATGGCGCCGGAGATCACGGTAAGAGCATAACCGGACTACAGCGCCATTTTAATGAAGACAGAATCACTGTGTCAATGCGCACACGCCGCCAACGACAGCAATGGCGGTGCAGCGCGATATTCAAAGAAAGAAAAGGGGGCACATCATAAAAGAAGCTGGAGGAGGAATAAACGCCAAGGACCTGACCTACAAAGGCCCGGCCCCTGTCAATCAAACTGCAGGGCTTTTCTGTAACAGCTATGTCTGGATTCAGTATCTACTGCCTGTATGGCACTGTCTTTACTTTAGGCCCCCTTCACACGTCCGTGTCTCCGGTACATGTTTGGTCCTTTTCCTCACGTACCGGAGACACGGGCACACGTAGACCCATTAAAATCAATGGGTCTGCGCTCACGTGCGTATTCTGCCATGGAACGTGTGTACGTGTGGAGCATACGTGTGCCCGTGTGCTCCAATCATCAACATGTCCGTTTTTCTCCGGCATCACGGGTGTCACACGGAACGCAAGCGGACCACAAGGAGGTGTTCCGTGTGACACGCGCCGGACAAAACACATGCGTCTGAGAAAAAAATACCAAAACTTTACTCACCTTCTCCAGCCCTCCTGTCTCTGCCGCTGCTGTCACTTGCTTCCGACCGCCGCTCATTATGCTCATTGAATATTCACTTCACTGCGGGCCGGAAGCAGCAGCAGCGGGGAGACGGCAAGACCGGAGACCGAAGATCAGCACCACGGACAGCGAAGCCAGGGACAGGTGAGTAGAAAGTTCCCGTTCTCCGTGTACCATAAACACGGCTCACGGAGGGCAAAACGCACCTTTGAAACGTCCGTGTAAAACGTGCGTGGTTTTTCACGAACGTGTGAAAGAGGCCTTATATTGCAAAATCCTGGAGGTTGGTTCCCTTTAAATACATGAACTTCTGTGATCACGGCAATTAGGTGGGGTGTAATATATGGGGAGGGCTCACCTCCAGAACCATATATCCATATATGCAGTGTGCACAGGGCGGAGAGGGCCCCTGGACACTGTGGCCCCGGCGCTTGCACTTGTTTGTTGTTTGATACCAAAACGTACCCTATTCACTTTCTATTCCCTTTGAATTGTAAAGTGCTGCGGAATATGTTTGCGCTTTAATAAATAAAAAATATAATTAATTATTATTATTACTATTATTCACTTCTAGAGAAGTTTTCAAAACAGAACTTGCTCAATGGGTTTTGGCGACGTACGTCTCTCCCCATTGAGATCACATGTTCGGCCAGTCACTGCTGAAAGTGCAAAGGGGAGCAGTAAAGGATGACACTTTAGTGTAACTATTTTATTTTTATTTAACTGCGTTTATTTATTCCTAAAACTCATTCCTGCGACAAGTTTCATTATTTTGTAGCGTTTCTGCAGCTTTTATGTATCTCATTACAGACTACAAAATGAGCTACCAGCGAGATCAGCAGACGGAGAATTCTATAACCGCTATTTTTGCCCCTTATCATAGCTGGGGACGCGGCAACTCTGGCCGTAATACAAGCTGCAGTCAAAGGTCGCTGTTATACCGCTGCGTCATTGCAGCATAGGGGGAGTAAGTGGGGTCGCATTGGGGCCCATTAGGTACCAAGACAAACAAGTTGCAAATAAGTCAGAATGAGCTATCTTTTTGGCAACTTGCTCGTCGTGGTCTCAATACCTTGCAGGTGCCAGTGCGACCCCATTCACTTGACCCATACAGCGGCAAACAGTGAACTTTGACCTTGAGTCCAAAGTCATAGTCCCAACAGGAATGACTGGAGGTTACTGAAGCTGCAGCTATATTCCCCTATTGATGAGAGCTGCTTACTTACCACCATTTCTGCTGCAAGCGCCAGCCAAGGGTCATGCGACTGTGATGTGATCTTGCGATAGTATCACAGCTGCGGAGAAGAGGAGGGAGCACTTTCTCCCCATCTCCTCCCCGGCCAGTCTCTGCATACATCGCCCTGCGGTCAGATGACATGCGAGTGCAGTGCGATGTTGACACGCTCCCATAGACTTGTATGGGGGTGTGTGAGCTGAGACTCGCTGCCAAATGCAGCATGCCGATATGAGAAATCAATCACAGATGGACACTGCCCCATAGTATTACACTGGTGCGAGAGCAATACAACAAAAACGGACATGTCGTCGTGTGGAGCACATGGGCACACACATGCTCCACATGGACACACACATGCTCCACATGGACGCACACATGCTCCACATGGACGCACACATGCTCCACATGGACGCACACATGCTCGACATGGACGCACACATGCTCGACATGGATGCACACATGCTCGACATGGATGCACACATGCTCCACATGGACGCACACATGCTCCACATGGACGCACACATGCTCCACATGGACGCACACATGCTCCACATGGACGCACACATGCTCCACATGGGCACACACATGCTCCACATGGACGCACACATGCTCAACATGAACTCACACATGCTCCACATGGACACACACATGCTCCACATGGACGCACACATGCTCGACATGGACGCACACATGCTCCACATGGACACACACATGCTCCACATGGACACACACATGCTCCACATGGACACACACATGCTCCACATGGACACACACATGCTCCACATGGGCACACACATGCTCCACATGGACACACACATGCTCGACATGGGCACACACATGCTCCACATGGACACATACATGCTCCACATGGACACACACATGCTCGACATGGACACACACATGTTCCACATGGACACACACATGCTCGACATGGAAGCACACATGCTCCACATGGACACACACATGCTCCACATGGACGCACACATGCTCGACATGGGCACACACATGCTCCACATGGACACACACATGCTCCACATGGACACACACATGCTCCACATGGACGCACACATGCTCCACAAGGACGCACACATGCTCCACATGGGCACACACATGCACATGGACACACACATGCTCCACATGGACACACACATGCTCGACATGGACACACACATGCTCCACATGGACACACACATGCTCCACATGGACGCACACATGCACATGGACACACAGATGCTCGACATGGATGCACACATGCTCCACATGGACGCACACATGCTCCACATGGGCACACACATGCTCCACATGGACACACACATGCTCCACATGGACACACAGATGCTCGACATGGATGCACACATGCTCCACATGGACACACACATGCTCCACATGGACACACACATGCTCCACATGGACGCACACATGCTCCACATGGACACACACATGCTCGACATGGGCACACACATGCTCCACATGGACACACACATGCTCCACATGGACGCACACATGCTCCACATGGACGCACACATGCTCCACATGGACACACACATGCTCCACATGGACGCACACATGCTCGACATGGGCACACACATGCTCCACATGGACACACACATGCTCCACATGGACGCACACATGCTCCACATGGGCACACACATGCTCCACATGGACACACACATGCTCCACATGGACACACACATGCTCCACAAGGACCCACACATGCTCCACATGGGCACACACATGCACATGGACACACACATGCTCCACATGGACACACACATGCTCGACATGGACACACACATGCTCCACATGGACACACACATGCTCCACATGGACGCACACATGCACATGGACACACAGATGCTCGACATGGATGCACACATGCTCCACATGGACGCACACATGCTCCACATGGGCACACACATGCTCCACATGGACACACACATGCTCCACATGGACACACAGATGCTCGACATGGATGCACACATGCTCCACATGGACACACACATGCTCCACATGGACACACACATGCTCCACATGGACGCACACATGCTCGACATGGGCACACACATGCTCCACATGGACACACACATGCTCCACATGGACACACACATGCTCCACATGGACGCACACATGCTCCACATGGACGCACACATGCTCGACATGGGCACACACATGCTCCACATGGGCACACACATGCTCCACATGGACGCACACATGCTCCACATGGACACACGATCCTCGTGAAAAAACAGACATTTGCGCAGACCATTGATTTTAATGGGTCTACGTGTGTCCGTGTCTCTGGTACGTGTGTAAATGAACGTCATACACACCGGACACACGGACGTACCAGACACACGGACGTACCGGACACACGAACGTACCGGACACACGGACGTACCGGACAAACGGATGTACCAGACACACGGACGTACCGGACACACGAACGTACCGGACAAACGGATGTACCAGACACACGGACGTACCGGACACACGAACGTACCGGACAAACGGACGTACCGGACACACGGACGTACCGGACACACGGACGTACCGGACACACGGACGTACCGGACACACGGACGTACCGGA
>NC_134360.1:248506149-248508649 GCF_048569485.1 Anomaloglossus baeobatrachus | reverse complement strand
GTCATACTTTATATACTGCTATCAATGTGTTATTCAAAAAAAACAAACAAGTTAACCATGCTGACAATTGGGCGTCCGACTGCTGGGAACCCCTGAGATCAGAGCAGAAGTGAGCACGCTCAGACGCCTCCCATTCATTATCTATGGGACTGCAGGAAATAACTGAGCGCTGTACTTGACAGTCCCATAGATAACTTTTTTTTTTTTATTATTATTTTTTTCTGTAAATATCCCTTTAAGTGCTTGCCCAGCAGCGATTGGAGGCTCGGCCAGCGGTATGGGAGTTTGGGGGGAGAGCTGTCAGTCCAATGATGGTTCCGCTGACCGTTATCTAACTTGTATGGGAGGGGGTTTAAAATGGAAAACAAAGCATGAGCACGAGCTCTATGTATTTCTATGTCCTTCCCCGGAGTCTCGCTGATCTCGGGTTCAGATTCTCCATGTTCTATCTCTGGTTCTTCCGGTGCCGGCAGAAGCCTTTTAGCTCGGTAGACTGTCCGCTGCGCCCGACTGTAATAGCTTTGTTCTATTTCTAGGATATGAGTGCAAAAATGAGCGCGAAGACCTCAGCGTACTATAAAGATGCCAACACCATGTCCAATGAAGCCCAGATAAATATAAGGTAAAATGAACGACTTCTACAGGAGCTTTGAAGCCGAATTCACATGTAGGAAAAGGCGCCAAAAGGCCCAACAACGTCAAATCAACTTGCTGTTCATATGTTTTGTCTTTTTGAACTTCTCTTAAAGGGAATCTGTCAGCAGGTTTTTGCTATATAATCTGAAGACAGTATAATTTAAGAGTTAAAACAGGTTTTAGTGATGCCTCTATTAGCAATTTCCTGCTGTTTTTTTTTTTTTTACCCGCAATGTTTGTTTTAGCTGGAGGAGATTATCAATGCTAGACTACATTGCATGGTGCCTTGTAATCCAACACACCTCTTCCTCTGATTAGCAGCTCACGGTCTATAGACTTAGTACATCCAGAGCCTGATGTGGTCAGGGGCAGCCCTCTCAGCTCTGCTGCTTTGCTAAATGTAAAACTCTGATTGTGTCAGAACGGCTGCAGCCAGTAATCTAAGTGATACATTGTTGGATTCAGGGTCTGTTAGCCTACATCATGCTGCTCTCAGATCAGGTAGCAAAAACCTGCTGACAGATTCCCTTTAACTGCTGCAGTCTTCCACAGCTATAAAAGTAGTCAAATGAAGTGACCGACCCATTCTATTGGTGGCTTCCGCTTGAAGCCGCTCACTATTAATACTCACGATTTTGCAGGAATATTTAGCAGGAACTCTATTGTCTGAAAGAAGACGTGCACTCGCCCCATTGAGTCGATCAGTGGTGCTTATGCATAGAAATCCATTAACATCCAGCTTCCAGGGATTGTCCAGCTGTGTGTCGGGAGCTGAGCACTGCTGATGACGCTGTGTTTGCACGTACCTGCCTGCCACGTCTCATTTCAGGGCAAACTCAGACCAGAGAGTCCAAAAATTATCCACATCTATCACAGTGGTTCTTGTAACTTCCTGAATGTGGTTCTTTAGCCTGGAGTCTAAAGGGCACTTTACATGCTGCGATATCGGTACCGACATCGCTAGCGAGCAAACCTGCCCGTGCCGCACAACATCGCTCACACACCCGTCACACTACTTACCTGCCTAGCGATGTCGCAGGTACTGGCAAACCGCCTCCTTTATAAGGGGGCGGTTCCTTCGCATTAAGCGGCCGCCCAATAGCAGCGGAGGGGCGGAGATGAGCGGGCGGAACATCCCGCCCACCTCCTTCCTTCCTCATTGCGGGCGGCCGCAGATAAGGTGAGGTTCCTCGTTCCTGCGGTGTCAAATATAGCGATGTGTGCTGCCGCAGGAACTACCAACAACCTCGCTACTCACCTGTCAACGATTTTTGGTGTTGGAGCGACCTCTCACAGACCAACGATTTTTACCTCTTTTGCGATCGTTTTAGGTCGCTCAGAGGTGTCACGCGCTGCGATGTCGCTAAGGATGCCGGATGTGCGTCACAAACTCCGTGACCCCGACGATATATCGTTAGCGATGTCGCAGCATGTAAAGCACCCTTAAGGGTATGTGCGCACACAGGGTTTTTTTTTGACGCTGTGTTTTTGTGCGGTTTTGGCCGCTAAAAACACACCCGCAGCAAAAACGCACCACGTTTAGGTGTGTTTTTGACTGCGTTTTTGATCTCTGCGGTTTTCTGCGTTTTTCCAATGCATTGCATGGGGGGAAAACACAGGAAAGAATTGACGTGTCCATTTATTTATTTTTTTTTATGCTCAAAAGCGCAGCTTAAAAAAAAAAAAAAAAGTTGTGTGCGCACAACAAAAATGAAAACTCAATAGACTTTGCTGGGGAAGTCATACAGGTTTGAGCCCAAAAAACGCACCCGAAAAACGCACTGTGCGCACAGAGCCTAAGGTTCCACCATGTTATAGTTGTCTTGCTTTGCGTCACAATTTTGGAGTGACTTCAGTGCAGGTG